>NW_027971705.1:0-207 GCF_054177405.1 Leptonychotes weddellii
TTATGCTCCTTCTATCAAGCTTGCACGTTGAGCTGGGTGGTCCTGTGATGCACAGTGAGTGCAGCTGGGACTCCTGAAAATGTTCAATGATGGGCATGGAGATATTTGTAACCCATTGATATTTAGGTACAGAAACAAGCAAGTGCAAGTGACACTGTCTTTTGTGCTTGTTAGTACAGTTGATTTCCTTTTTTTTTTTAAATGTCA
>NW_027971706.1:0-207 GCF_054177405.1 Leptonychotes weddellii
TCGGGGCGCTAGTGGGCGGTGCACGCCCCGTCTCCTCCCTGCACCTCCGTTTCCCCATGCAAAAACGAAGTGCATCCCTCCTACTCTGAGAGTCCAGGCTCCCCGCCTCACCTTCCCCAAATCGGGAACCCTGGAGACCTCCCCGCCCTTCCTACCGTGTGCTGTGTGCGCCCCCTAGTGGTAACCAGAAAACGGGGGGGCCAGGCC
>NW_027971707.1:0-207 GCF_054177405.1 Leptonychotes weddellii
GAAATTTATATGTATATATGATAGCATATATACATACATATAAAAAAATAGTGTTTTTTCCCCGATACATCAGCCTGATTATCAGATGCTCCAAATGCCATTCAAGATACATCTAGAACACCTCCATAAATAGTACTCCCCCACACCCAGACTGACAGAATAGTTTTGTTAAAATCTGTTCACTACTCTCTCACACCCCGTATTTTA
>NW_027971708.1:0-12331 GCF_054177405.1 Leptonychotes weddellii
TAAGTGAAATAAGTCAAGCAGAGAAAGTCAATTATCATATGGTTTCACTTATTTGTAGAACATAAGGAATAGCATGAAGGACATTAGGAGAAGGAAGGGAAAAATGAAGGGGGGAAATCGGAGGGAGAGATAGACCATGAGAGACTATGGACTCTGAGAAACAAACTGAGGGATTTAGAGGGGAGGGGGGTGGGGGGGATGGCTTAGCCTGGTGATGGGTATTAAGGAGGGTACGTATTGCACAGAGCACTGGGTGTTATACGCAAACAATGAATCATGGAACACTACATCAAAAACTAATGATGTACTGTATGGTGACTAACATAATAAAATAAAATTTAAAAAAAATGGGCAGAGGACCTAAATAGACATTTTCCTAAAGAAGGCACAGAGATGGCCAACAGACACATGAAAAGATGCTCAACATCATTACTCATTAGGGAAATGCACATCAAAACCACAATGAGACATTACCTCACACAAGTCAGAATGGCTAGTATAAAAAAGATGAGAAATACCAAGTGTTGACAAGAATGTGGAGAAAAGGGAACCCTCATGTGCTACTGGTGGGAATGTAAATCAGTGCAACCACTGTGGAAAACAATATGGAAGTTTCTCAAAAATTTAAAACCAGAAATACTATATGATCCAGTATTTCCACTGCTGGGTATTTGAAAACACTAAATCAAAAACATGTATGTAGCCCTATGTTTATTGTAGCACTATTTACAATAGCCAAGATATGGAAACAACCCAAGTATCCATCAACAGATGAATGGATAAAGAAGATGTGATATGTGTGTGTATGTGTGTATCCCTCAATTGGGATTTGTCTGATGTTTTTCCCATGATTAGACTAGGGGTAGGAGTTCTGGGGAGGAAGATCATAGAGGTGAAGTGTCTTTCTCACACATTCTATCCAGGGTACATGCTATCAGCATGATTTATCACTGTTGATGTTGACCTTGATCACCTGGCTGATGTAGTGTTTGTTAGGTTTCTCCAATGTAAAGTTACTCTTTTTCTCCCCTTTCCATCACAGTACTTTTGAGAAGGAAGTCACCATGAGCAGTCCACACTTAAGAAATGGGAGTGATGCTCCACTTCCCTGAGGGTGGAGTATCTACTTAAAATAATCTGGAATTTTTCTCCATGGGAGATTTATCTCTTTTCCCCAATTTATTTAGTCAATCATTTATTTATTTTAGTACAAACTCATAGATATTTGTTTTATATATTGGGTTATAATCCAGTACTACTTTGTTATGGGTTATGCCATTTGTTGTGAAACAGTTTAGTAATAGAACGT
Organism: Leptonychotes weddellii; assembly: GCF_054177405.1. Lineage (NCBI taxonomy): Eukaryota > Metazoa > Chordata > Mammalia > Carnivora > Phocidae > Leptonychotes > Leptonychotes weddellii. The sequence continues at coordinate 1,310 of NW_027971708.1, forward strand.
CATGGACCTGACTTAGGAGTTTGACTTGAAGAGTACAGTGGAAACATGAGTGAAAATTTGGAAGTAGGCAGGACAGAAAGAAGGGCAATCACGTCTTGCTAGGGTGGCAAGCCCACTCAGATAACTGTTATTTGCTATTTTCGTAATGTCACCCACCCTCACTATGGCCTATCTTGCTCTACCACTTGCGCTCCTGTTCAAAATGTGTGACGCTCTTGGTCTCCAGCAAGAGAGCGTGTTTGCCAGTTAGTCAGGCTCACGTTACTCATGAGATTGGATTTACGGAGGGCAGATATATCACGATTGTAACACTGTCACTTTACTCTGTCCAACTATCTTACCTCATTCCATTCATTAGATTAAAATAAAAGAGAGACATTTATTTGGGCAAAAGAGAATCTTCCTGTGCCTCTCTCACAATAACCCACCTGCACGCTACAGTGCTGCATACGTGTCTGACCGAAGGGAGCCAATAAACACCCCGTGCACCTGTGTTTTCACAGTAGTGAGGGAGGAGAATGTCACTGTTTCCTAAGGGAAGAGAATAAAGGCAAACATGGCACCTGCTCAGACTCCGAGCAAGGTTAGGTCCAGGAAAGGAGGCTTCGAGGGCCATGCAGAGACTAATCTCCAAGGCCTCTCATTTGAGATCACAGAAGTCCTCTCATTCCAATTCACAGTGATCTCTGTGATGGAAGTTTCTCGGCATTGTGGCAGTTTAGGGCACAATCAGCCAGATAGCATGGGAGTGCTCACGACGAGATGCCCGCTGCTTACAGAACGCCCAGCTGTGATTTTATTTCCCTGTGTTTGGATAATACAATTCGTGCTTACTACATTCGCTGAAACAGACTGCCAGAGAAATGGCCAGTTTGAAAGAACACACTGAAAAATGAACATTCCTGATGCATCTTGAGATCATGGCAGCAACAGGAACATATTTCCAAACAGCCGGATTGAAACAGCAGTAAGTCGGGGAGAGGATCTGGTCTCTCCAGAGGACTGTGGCATCATCTCGCATGAACACGGGACTGTGGGGAGGAGGGCGGGAATGAGACCTGCACTGCAAAATCACAGATGTCTTGGAAAGATCCATTGTCAAGCACGATCTACTCCCCACTGCACCCACCAATTTTTCAATAAACTTCCAATTATTCCTATTTTTGTTTTACTCCTCTGTTTATTTTCTGCTTGCACAAAATAAAAAGAAGCCAGAATGCTTTAACTTTTAAATCCTAATATTAGTCAATGTATATGCCCCTCAGAAAATGGGTTTGACTCATAAATAAAGAGCTTTGCTCATTTTCCCTCTTATTATGAATGTGATTACTCAAAATGCAGGGAGTTCTTATTGTCATATTTCTGACAAAACTGTTAGTGATTATTACACAGTTGATTTTTTCAACAGAATTTTCTTCCTTTTTTAACATTTCACTTCTGGCAGCCAAACTTTTCAGTAGAGAGGAGTCTGTGCAGAATTTAGGTTGAGATAGGGACGAAAAATTCAGTTTGCAATGATAATTCACCTCATGAATTTCATCTACTTCCAAAGTATACGAATAGCATTAATGTAGGGAATTTCTAGACAAAAACCTGGTTACTTTTATCTTTAATACAACCAAAATGATGGAAGAGCCTTAGCTTAGATACCCTTCCATCATTCCTTTTTTTTTTTTTTTTGGCATGAATTTCTCAACTCCCTCCCCACCATTTTTCATGTTTCAAACATATTTTTCTAGATAAGACATAACTTTTAATTGTTCAACATATGGTAACAGTGTTACACTTTTTCACACAGAAAACCTTCCCTGATTTTCCTTTTGGAAAAAAATAAAATGTGAACAATAAGCAGAAACATTTACAATCTCTATGCTGCCTCTCAAATAGCTTCTCATTTATCCTTAGCTAACTCTGTACTTCAAGTTATCTGCCAGGAAGTTGTACATTTCCCACAAACAAAAAGCTAGAAAAGCAGTTTGGAATTTCACTAAGCTGAATTCTTTAAACAGGTGTATTGAGGTAGAACTGACACACAAAAAACTGCACATATTCAATGTGTACAATTTGAGGAGTTTGGACATATGCAAGCATCTCTGATACCATAACCACAATCAAGGTAACAAACATCCGTCACAAGTTTCCTTGTGTCTCTCTTTTTATGTGTGATAAGAACACTTAACATGAGATCTACCCTCTTAAATTTTTAAGTATATAATATGGTATTGTTGACTATAGGTACTACACTGCACAGGATATACCTAGAACTAATTCTCCTTGCATAACTGAAACTTTATAACAACTAACAACAACTGCCCATTTCCCCTTCCCCTAGTTCCTCATAACTACCATTCTATAATCTGTCTCTATGGATTTAACTATTTCAAGTACCACATAAGAGGAATCATGAAGTATTTGTCCTTCTGTGACTGGCTTATTTCATCTAGCATAATGTCCTACAGGTTCATTTATGTTGTCACAAATGACAAGATTTTCTTCTTTTCTTAAAGCCAAATAATATTCCATTGTATGTATATACCACATTTTCCTTTTCTATTCATCTGTCAATGGCCATCTGAGTTATTTCCATATGTTGGCTATTGTGAAAACTACTGAAGAATTTGAAAATCTAGAATTTACATTTATGAGTAGATAAAATCTACCTACAATGGAGCTGGTTAATGGGTTCATTGAAAGCAAAATATAACATGTAAAGGAATTGTACTGTGATCTACTTGTTATGTTTTTTTAAGTAAACTCTACCCCCAATGTGGGGTTTGAACATGCAATCCCAAGATCAAGTGTCCCATGCTCTACTGACTGAGCCAGCCAGGTGCCCCAACTTCTTACTTTTTTGAAGTATGATTAAATATGACTCACTAAGGATGAAGATAAACGTGACAGATACAGGACCATCTCTTCTCTTACAGCATCACTGAGCACTTACTGGGCAGTTACAGATCACACCTGGCTTACTGCACCCTTGTCATTTAAGTAGTGGGGGCAGACAGGGCCAGGAGGAGGAAGGCTTCTATTGAAGGGATCTCAGACAAGCATCAGTTTATTTGAGTCTAACCTAAATTCCTTCTTTTCTAAAACACCTAGAAAATTTAGCACAGTGGCATTTAAAAATCATTAAATCCATTTTTTTAATTTCTGGAAAAATTTTTATCTTAATTTTTAAATTATTTAATATTTTTTTTCATCATGATAAGTGTGCTCTTTAATCCCCATCCCCTATTTCACCCATCCCCAAACCACCTCCCCTCTGGTAACCACCAGTTTGTTCTCTGTACTTACATCTGTTTCTTGGTTTTCTCCCCTTCTCTTCCCCCCCCCTTTTGCTCATTGTTTTGTTTCTTAAATTCCACATATGAGTGAGATCAATGGTATTTGTCTTTATCTGACTGACTTATTTTACTTAGCATTATACTCTCTAGTTCTATCCATGTTGTTGCAGATGGCAAGATTTCATTCTCTTTTATGGCTGAATAATATTCCATTGTATATATCAAACTAAACAGCTTCCATACAGCAAAGGAAACCCTCAACAGAATGAAAACCAACCTACTAAATGGGAGAAAATATTTGCAAATCACATCTCTGATCAGAGACTAATATCTAAAATATATGAAGAACTCATATAACTCAATAGCAAAAAAAACAATCTAAAACTGGGCAGAGGATCTCAATAGACATTTTTAAAGAAGACATACAGATGGCCAGAGGTACATGAAAAAGTGTTCAACATCATTAATCATCAGGGAGATGCAAATCTCAGGGAAATGCACAACAAGATATCACCTCACACCTGTTAGAGTGGCTATTATCAAAAAGACAAGAAATAACAAGTGTTGGCAAAGATGTGGAGAAAAGGGAATGCTCATGTGCCGTTCATAGGAATGTAAATTAGTGTAGTCACTATAGAAAATAGTATTGAGGTCTCACAAAAAAACTGATAATAAAACTACCATACGACCCAGCAATTCCACTTCTGGGTATTTATCCAAAGAAAATGAAAACACTAACTTAAAAAGATATATGTACCCCCATGTTCATTTACAGCATTATTTACAATAGCCAAGACATAGTGACAGCCTAAGTGTCCACTAACAGATGAGTGGATAAAGAAATTGTGGTAATATGTATAAAAACTACATATATGTATATGTATGATATATATATATATACATATATATATCATAATCTCTTTATATACATACACATACCCACATACATTCACAATGGAATATTATTCAGCCATAAAAAATAAGGAAATCTTGCCATTTGTGACAACACGGAGGGACCCTCTGGGCACCATGCTAAGTGAAATAAGTGAGATAGAGAAATACAAATACCATGTGATCTCACTTACAGGTAGAATCTAAAACAAACAAACCAAAAAAAATAAACTGAGCGCATTGGATACAGAGAACATACTTGTGGCTGCCAGATGCAGCGGTAGGTAGGGGTGTGGGCAAAATGGGTGAAGGGACTCAAAAGGTACAAATTTCCAGTTATAAAATAAATAAGTCATAGGGATGTAATGTACAGCATGGTGACTATAGTTAATGATACTATCGCTTATTTGAAAGTTACTAAGAGAGTGGATCTTAAAAGTTCTCATCAGGAAAAAAAATTTTAACTATGCATGGTGATGGATGTTAACTAGACTTATTGTGGTGATCATTTCACAATATATATATATATTGAATCATTACATTGGATACCCAAAACTAATATGTTATATATAAATTAAACTTCAATTAAAAAAAAAACCTACTAACCCTCAGTGATTGTTTTTGTTTATTATTACTACAAATGTTCCTTTCCATATCTCATTTCTTTTCCTTTGGTAAGAAGTTTTGAAATATTAATCTTAAAGGATAATTGATCTACAATTCTATGTCACTGGAACATGTGTTCATTTGTCCAAGCCTTCTATTTTCCCAATCCAACCAAAGAAAGTATAGACCTGTATTGTCCTAAAATGTGGCCACTCGACATGCGGGTATTGTGCACTTAAATAATGGCTAATTTAAATTGAGATCTGCTGTATGTATAAATTGCACAGTAGCTTTTAAAGACTTAGTATGGAAATAAAAGAGTGTAAAAATCTCATAAATTCTAAAATGATTAATTGTTGAAATGTTAATATTTTAGATACACTGGGCTAAATAAATTGTATTAAAATTAATTTCACCTGTTTTTTTTCTTCCTTTTTTAATGGACTACTAGAAAGTTTTAAACTACACATGAGGCTCATATTATGTTTCTATTGGACAAGGCTACTACAGACTATTAACTACAGTCATTCTTCTAGATAGCTGCTTTGCAATGAGAAGGGCAGTTCATGCTAAATCATGTAACTTTGGAGGACTACTAGTTGGTAAATTCAATAACCTCTTCTCAGTCCCAGTACAATAGTTCTTTCTCAGCCTGTTTGCAACAGGAGAGATGAAGCATTCATTCAAGCATGATGTATTGGGCAACCACTATTTGGGAAGCACTACAACAGGTACTATGAAAAAGATACCTTCATTCAATGGACCATGGAACTTAATATCTAGCAGAGGTGGCAAATAATTGTATCAATAATTTTCCAATTACAGCTGTAAAAAGAGCTACAAAGGAAATAAATGCACAGGATTATTCCAGTGCAGGACTTAACCTATTATAGGTGGACAGGTGGCTGGAGGGAAGAGCCAAGTATTTTTTTTCCAGGTAAAGTGATATTTAAGCAGCATGGTATATTTATATGATAGTTAATGTTGGAGATGTGTATTTTGGATTCCAATCTTGCTCCTGACATTTTTAAGCAACATGTTCCTAGGAAATTTACTTACAAACCCTCAAGTTTCAGTTTTCTCATCTATAAAACAGGAATAATTAAATCTAATTTTTAGGCCTAATGTAAGGAGAAAATGAGATATATTAAATACCTTGTATGGTGTCTGGTATGTTAGGCACTCATCAAATTTAACTGTCATTTTTCATCTTCTGGCTCTGTACCTCCTTTCTTACTTTACACAATCTCCCTGCCAACTATGACAACAGTCATCTTTATGTTGATGAATCCTAATTCAACATCTCCTAGTCCATCTGTGTTTCAGTCAACATTCCAAAAGTCTGACAGACACAGCCACATAAAGATATAACATTGCACATGTATTTATTGTGGTACAGATCCATTGGTGATTAAGTATTTCAGCTTTTGTACACCTGAAAGAAGTCTTTATTTTGCCTTCACTTTTGAAAGGTATTTCTTCTGGTAATAGAATTTCAGGTTTACAGTTTTTCTTTCTCAGTGCTGTCTTCTCACTTGTATGGCTTCCAACATATTTGCTGTCATCCAAACACTTATTACTCTTTATATAACATGGCTTTTTTTCTCTGGCTGCTTTTAAGATTTTCTCTTTATCACTGGTATTGAGCAATTTGATTATGATGTATGTTTGTATAGTATTCTTTATGTCTTTTACTTGGATTTTGAGCTTCTTGAATCTATGCATTTATAGTTTTCACCAAATTTGGAAGAGTTTTAGACATTATTTCAATAAAAGTAAATAATTTGTACAGAATTTCTTGTTTGATTAAAGGGATATTTCAAATCAAGTGGTATTACTGGTGGCAAGATGAAAATGATTACCTTTTAATTTATGATTTCCTATTTTCTTAAATAAAAAGGTATCACATAATTTAAGTCATAAGAAAGAAAAACAAAAGAAAGAAAACAAAATGAAATATATACTCTGGACTTTGTTAACATAGTAAGTCAAAAGACGTTAATTATAGTGCATAATGTCTTACTTTTTGACAGTCCCCTCAAGAAGAAATGTCACATTTTTGTAGTTCAAGGAGGACGTGCTCTTGAGCAATTATTTGATTGGCTTTGGTAAGCCTTTTGAATTATATAATTGTCTAAACTTAATACTGTATCTAGAACATTAGAAATTTGTGGCCCACACATGTTAAGTCATAACTGAGTGCATTCTAGCCATTCCTGGGCATGCTTTGTCCTCACCCTAAATTTTGTTTTCCCTTGGCACAATTTTTCCTAAACTCATTTATTTTCTGATCTTACATATTCTTTTAAGTTTCCTCAAATCCTTTTTTAAAACAACATGGAGTGTAAGCATACAGATTAATATACAAAATGTGACTAAGTGGTTAGTTCTATAATAGTATTATATATAGATATACCCTACCTACTGGAAGACTATACCTATCAAGGTGCTTAGAATATTAATGACAAATGGTGAAGTTACACTCTCGTGAATGGAATAATTCTTACTCTTTAACTCTCCATTTCTTAAATTTCAACAAATCATTTTCCTCCATATTATGGAAGCAATACACAAAACAGGTGTCCATTATTCTCAATCTCACATTCTTTTACATGAATTACATCTCATTGTCTCTGATGGGATACAGACTTGAAATTTGCCTTAATCCTTGGATAACAGGGGAACATGCTAGCTTCAGCAGGAATGTTCTCACAAGTCATCTCTAAAAGCTACTACCCCTTTATACGTCCCGTTCTTTCAATTCTCTCTTCCTCATTAACAATGTGATCTGTAGTTAGTGGTGGTAAACAGGAATAATAATTAGTTTTTTATTATTATTCCATTACAGGAATTCTAGGGGTTGACTTGAGCTCAGCTTGGCAGAGATTCACTTGGAATCTCTCATGATGTTGCACTTGAATGATGGCTGAAGCTGGAACCATCTCAAAGCCTTCCTTACATGTCTGGTGGTTGATACTGGTTGTTAATTGGGATCAGCAGGGGCAAAAAACAGAAAAACCTACACATGGTCTCTCTATGTGGATTAGGTTTCCATATACTGTAGCAGCTTTGTTCCAAAAGGCAAGCATCCTCAGAAAGCCAGTGGGAAGTTGTACAACCTTTTCTAATCTAGCCTCAAAAGTTATACAACATCACTTCAGGTACATTCTGTTTATTAGATGTTGTTAACTAAGGCCCTTCTATATTCAAAAGGGAGTGAGGTGGGAAATTAGACTTCACCTCTTATTGAGCAGTGTGTCAAAGAATTTTCAGATGTATTTTAAAACCATACACTCATCTTATCTCTGTGATAAGACTTATTAGTCCAGTTTAGGATATCTACCTTTCCTTTGCTAGGCTTCCAACATGCAGTGGGATGCCTTCTTCAGAGTCTGTGTCCTTCATGACTACATCACCACAGCATACAACATATTGACCTGCAACTCCACATCTATTGCCATTGTGTTTTATTCTAAGACAACATTGCTGGAGTGTGTCCTGTTTCTGTACTTCAGGAGACAATGGGTTGTGTCCAGATTAATAAGACATTTTACTCTAAGTTGTTGATGGTAGGGATTTGGTAGGGCTGAAGGTTTCTTTGGATTTGTTGGTTTCTGAAATCGATTCAGGTATCTAGAAGACAGTCATGATTCCATTGTTTTTAGCCGGGCAGTCCCACTCTTGAATGATACACAAAGGCAAGAAGACTCACTGAAGATGTGCACTTAACAGTGTTAAGACTGTTCAGTGTAAGTTCAGTGCTGACAGAACTAAGCTGATTTCAAATTCAATTCAATTGTCAATCTGTCTGGTTGAGTAGGTTCTGATTAAAAGACCAATTTATTCATGGCATGGTTCCAAGGATCAAAAAATTTGAGTGTCACTGTAGGCATGTGAAATGATTAGAGAGTCAACACACTGACTTTTATAATTACTGCCCCTTTATGACCATGCTTCTGAGGATTTACTGCCTGGAATAGTGTTCTCTGCTGTTTGAAATCTGAAACCTTGAAAACATTCTATAATATAAACTTGCCATTGAAAAGCCCATACCCTAAATATTTCTATAGTTAGAGAAGTAAGGAGAATTATGGCAGTGGTAATACTTGCACTATTTTTATTAAATAGATATTTAAGACAGATATAGTAAATATTTTGTGGTCTATGTACATGTGTATGTAAGCTAAATGAAATGAAATACATTTGCTAAAGCAATAATACTCTACGGTTTGCATGTATAAATAAGTCATCTCCAAATGAATGTGACTTGATCAATTCAATTGATACAAGGTGATTAACCTATTTGTTAACCTAATTTAATGTGTTATTTAAAACAATACTTATTTTTAACCATTAAACTACAAGTTTGAAATCAGGCTGACATCCTACACTATGGAATTTAATTTGCTTTAGTTAACATCATAAATAAAATTAAAGTCACAGATAAATGGAAAGACATCTCATGTTCATGGATTAGAAGAATTAATATTATTAAAATGTCCATACTACCAAAAGTGATCTACAAATTTAATTCAATGCAATTTCTATCCAAATCCCAATGGCATTCTTAACAGAAATAGAAAAAACAATACTAAAATTCATAGGGAATCACAAAAGACCCAAAAAGCCAAAAGAATCTTGAACAAGAAGAATAAAGATGGAGGCATCACACTTACTGATTTTGAAATACATTATAAAGCTATATGGTACTAGCCTAAAGACAGACACATAGATCCCTGGACAGAATAGGGCCCAGAAATAAATCTATGCATCTATAGTCAATTAGTATACAACAAGGGTGCCATGAACACAAAATAAGGAAAGGATAGTCTCTTCAATAAACTGTGTTGGGAAAAGTGGATATACACATAAAGAGGAATGAAATTGAACCCTTAATTCACACCATATACAAAACACAACTTTATAAAATGGATTAAAGACTTAAACATAAGACCTGAAACTGTAATACTACTAGAAGAAAACATAAGGAAAAAGCTTCTTGACATTGGTCTGGGCAATGATTATTTGGATATGACATTGAAAGCACAGGCAACACAAGAAAAAATAGAAAACTGGGATTGCATCAGACTAAAAAGCTTCTGCACAGCCAAGGAAACAAATGACAGAGTGAAAAAGTAACCTACAGAATGGAAGAAAATATTAGCAGACCATATATCAGATAAGGGGTTAATATCTAAAACATATAAGTAACTCAAACAACTCAATAGCAGAAAAGCAAATAACCCGATTAAAAAATTAACAGGTACTGGGGAGAAAGACGGCAGAGGAGTAGGGGACCCTATTTCAACTGGTCCCTGGAATTGAGCTGCATATCTATCAGACCACTCTGAGAACCCACGAAACCAGCCTGAGATGTAAGAAGACCTAGATCTCTACAAACAGAATATCGCAGGCAGTTGGTTTTGAGGTACGAAGCAAGGAGCCGTGATTCTGCGGGCAGATATCAGAGGATAAACAGCAGCGGAAGGGTGCCTGGCCATGGGAATCCTACACAGCGGGTGAGTGACAGCCTTGCATGCTGGGGACCGGGCACAGACTCGCAGACCGGTCCATAGCGGCACGGAAAGGACTTTAGGGCAGCCCCCAGGGCGGAAACCCAGAGCAGCGGGGTCACACACACAAACTGGGAGCGGCTGGTGGTTTTAGAAGCACAAAGGGCAGAGACGTGCCCCGACCTGGAGGCAGGACTGGGAGCACTGAGGAGGGGCGCACAACCCAGGACGCTGCAGTTTATAGCAGCACGGACAGAAATGGAGAGAGTGTGGCCTGGAGGGCTCACTGAAGAACAGACTGCGATCTCTCTGCTCTGAGGAAGAGGGTTGGAAACGGTCTCTTCTGCTCTGAATTGCGGAAGAGACGCGGAAAGCCACCAGGGAAAGCTGCCAGAGAACAAAAGCCCCCAAAACTGATTCCCGCTGAACCCATGCCCCACCACAGGGGGGCAGGGCAACTCCGCCCAAACAGGGTTGCCTGAGTAACAGTGCGGCAGGCCCCTCCCCCAGAAGACAGGCTGGGAAAACAAGAGGCCAGCAACCCTAAGGTCCCAAGAAAACAGGTGCATCTTGCTTGGGTTCTGGTCAATACTTTGGACTCTATACATTCCCTCAAACACCCATCCACAGAATGACTAGGAGGAGGAGCCCCCAAAATAGAAAAGACTCAGAGATTATGATTTATGCTGCAGATTTACAAATGGATGCAGATATAACCAAGATGT
>NW_027971709.1:0-1122 GCF_054177405.1 Leptonychotes weddellii
TTCAGTTTTGTTCTTCCCCAAGACTGACCTGGCTATTCATGTTCTTTTTTGGTTCTATATGAATGGTAGAATTGGGTGGTCTTTTTTCCTCTTTCTATAAAAAAATGATATTGGGATTTTGGTAGGAATTGCATTAAATGTGTAGGTCGTTTTGGGTAGTATGGACATTTTAATAACATTAAGTCTTCCAATCCATAAACATGGGGTGTCCTTCCATTTTTTGTGTCTTCTTTCTTTCATCAATATTTGGAGTTTTTAGTATAACTTTTCTTGTTGTTTCTAGACTTTACTCTCTTAGTTAAATTTATTCCTAAGTATTTTATTATTTTTGAAGGTATTATAAATAGGATTGTTTTCCTAAATTCCTTTTCAGATAGCTTTTCATGTATGGAAATGAAACTGATTTTTGATTGTTGATTTTGTATTCTGCAACTTAACTGAATTTATTTATTAATTCTGACAGTTTTTATATGGAGTCTTTAGGGTTTTCTGTGTACAAGATCATGTCATCAGCAAATAGAGACTGCATTTAACTTCTTCATTTCTAATTTTGAGGCCTTCTATTTCTTTTTCTTGTGTAGGTCTGGCTAAGACCTTCAGTAGCACGTTGAATATAAGTGGGCATCCTTGCCTCATTCCTGATTTTAGAGGAGAAGCATTCAGTTTTAAGTATGATGCAGCTGTGGGCTTCACATATGACCTATATTTGTTGACACACCTGCCCTCTATTCCTAGTTTGTTGAGAAATTTTTTATTACAAAAAGATGTTGAAATTTGTCACAAACTTATTTTTCACCTACTGAGATGATCATGTGATTTTTTCTTTCATTTTGTTGATGTGGTGTATCACATTCTTTGATTTGTACATGTTGAACTATCCTTGTATCCCAGGCATAAATCCTACTCAGTTGTGTATGACCATTTTAATGTGCTGTTGTATTTGAGAATTTTTTGCTTCTGTATTTATTAGGAATATTGGTCTCTACTTTTCTCTTCTTGTGGTATGTTTGGCTACATTATAATGGTAATTCTGGCCTCAGAAAGAGTTTGGACATGTGCCTCTCTCTTCAGTTTTGTGGGACAGTTTGAGAAAAGTGAATATCAATTCTTGTTTAAATGTTC
>NW_027971710.1:0-207 GCF_054177405.1 Leptonychotes weddellii
CTGGTGGTGGGTATTGAGGAGGGCACGTTCTGCATGGAGCACTGGGTGTTGTGCACGAACAATGAATCATGGAACACTTCATCTAGAACTAATGATGTAATGTATGGGGATTAACATAAGAATAAAAAAAAAAAATTTAGTTCTCCAGTGAGCCAATTCATAAATGGGTAAAATGAGGGAGAAATGATGTTGAAAAAGCCAAACATG
>NW_027971711.1:0-207 GCF_054177405.1 Leptonychotes weddellii
TTATGCTGCTTCTATCAAGCTTGCACGTTGAGCTGGGTGGTCCTGTGATGCACAGTGAGTGCAGCTGGGACTCCTGAAAATGTTCAATGATGGGCATGGAGATATTTGTAACCCATTGATATTTAGGTACAGAAACAAGCAAGTGCAAGTGACACTGTCTTTTGTGCTTGTTAGTACAGTTGATTTCCTTTTTTTTTTTAAATGTCA
>NW_027971712.1:0-207 GCF_054177405.1 Leptonychotes weddellii
AAGGCAGCCGCTTAACCAACTGAGCCACCCAGGCGCCCTACACTTATTTTTCTAACATAAGTAATATGTATTTGGTGGTTAAAGTGACTGCTTGACTTACTGTCCAAAACAGGACACATTTTAAAGTTTAAGCTATTAATAGTTACACTGCAACAAAAAGCAACCCAGAACATTATGTCACTCCAGGAATAAATGGAAAGCAAGGTT
>NW_027971713.1:0-207 GCF_054177405.1 Leptonychotes weddellii
CACCTTAAAATCACTGAGATAGTCTTTTAAAGAGTAAAGAATAGAGTCTAAAAAAGTAGAGATTACATCTTGGAATCATTTGGGGAAATCATAGGGCTGACTACAGGTTGATTAGCCCTAATTATCCAGAGGAAGGGGGACTTTAAGAATATCTCTGTATTTCAGATTTAAAAGAAAAAAAATTATCCCTGGAGATGAAAAAAGAGG
>NW_027971714.1:0-207 GCF_054177405.1 Leptonychotes weddellii
CCCAAGATGCCCAAGATGCCCAAGATGCCCGCGTCCTAATCCCAGAAGCTGCGAATGTGCTCTTATGTGGGCCCAGAGGATTTGCAGGTGTGATTAATCTGAGACTCACGCGGTGGAGAGTTCTGGATTAAACAGGTGAATCCACTGTAATCACTAGCGTCCTTTAAGAGGGAGGCAGGCAGCTCAGACCCTGAGGAGGTTTTGGGA
>NW_027971715.1:0-207 GCF_054177405.1 Leptonychotes weddellii
CCGTGGGCGGTTGGGCCACGTAACTTAGACCACTTGTGAAATGACCATTCCCTAGCACCCCGTGGCCCTCCGGGGGTCAGAGAAGCTACACTTGAGAGCAGGCACACATCATTTTATCGAGCTTTGCTTTATTACACCTCAAAGAAACCGTGTTTTGTTTTGTTTTGTTTTAAACAGAAGATCTGTGGCAGCCCCACATCAGGGACA
>NW_027971716.1:0-207 GCF_054177405.1 Leptonychotes weddellii
GGGAAATGTGAGTGCCAAGGTGGAGAAGTTCAAGGGGACTAAGAATCATAGAATTTGCCAGAGCTGGTGGAAACATGAGTGCTCATCTTGAGCTGAACAAGCGAGGACTTGCTGAAACCACGGCTTAGTTGGTGACAAGCCTCATCTATCACAGGACACTGTTCAATCTTCAATTGAACGACCTTCCCTAGGAAAGAAAGGCTATGG
>NW_027971717.1:0-207 GCF_054177405.1 Leptonychotes weddellii
CGGGTGGGGGGTATTGAGGAGGGCACGTTCTGCATGGAGCACTGGGTGTTATGCACAAACAATGAATCATGGAACACTTCATCTAAAACTAATGATGTAATGTATGGGGATTAACATACGAATAAAAAAAAAAATAACTCACAAAAATTAGCCCCTCTTATTTTCATTGCCAATGGCTTTGGGAAAATATTCTTGTGCATTCCCCTG
>NW_027971718.1:0-207 GCF_054177405.1 Leptonychotes weddellii
CTCAACACTTCTTTTTTTTTTTTTTTTAAAGATTTTTTTTATTTATTTATTTTGAGAGAGAGAATGAGAGACAGAGAGCATGAGAGGGAGGAGGGTCAGAGGGAGAAGCAGACTCCCTGCCGAGCAGGGAGCCCGATGCGGGACTCGATCCCGGGACTCCAGGATCATGACCTGAGCCGAAGGCAGTCGCTTAACCAACTGAGCCAC
>NW_027971719.1:0-1122 GCF_054177405.1 Leptonychotes weddellii
GCCCCTGGAACACATAATTTTGAGGTGTTTCAAAATTGTTAAACATTCTCTAATGTATTATTTTACATAACCTAATGAAACATCAAAAGAATTTTGGAGTGTTCTTTAAAGCTTAAAAATATACAACTTATCATCAATGCCAACTAAAACAGCATTTGAAGTAAAGTCCTTTAGAAAATCAGATTTAAAAAAAATCCCTAATGAATTACTTTTAACTATTTTATTTAAATAAACTTTTAATCTTTAAAAGAAAAAGTATATATTCATTTCATTAATTATGTCTAAACATGTAAAAAGCTAGGCAAAATCAGCTAATTGAGTCTGAATAATTTATCACAAGTTTTTTCTCTTTGGCATAGCTGTAAGTCACAATTATGAGAGGTAACATTTTTTCCAATCATGCAGCTTCAAAAAAAAAAAAATATCAAGGTGATTAAAAAAAAAAAGAAAGACTACACAACTACTTTAGTTCTCTAGTTCAGGAAGTATTTCCTAAAGTAAAGAAAGGTTCCCCTTCCCTTAACTGAAATTTTTTGTTTTCCTCCCCCATGCCTCCTCTTTCTTCTCCTTCCTCTCCTTAGTTCATTAATATTGTTTGTTAATTTGGCAAAATAGGGAAAGATTTTTATATGCCTGTGTGTATTGCAAAACATTCAACAGTGTGTTCATAACTGAGCTCATGATTATTCATAGAAATGACACACAGTTAACTTGCAGGTCAATGGATTTCACTGTAGTTTCTTCCAACCATTCTTGCAGAGCTAGCCTTTGAGCTACACATGATATAAGAAAACATGCTCTTTGTCTTCCCACATTTTGTAATCTGGTATAAATCTGTATACTTGGTACCCATGTAATACTCCACTTAAAACTATAATTTTTTTTTTAAAGTATACATTGTGGTGATATTTGGAATATGAATGTAAAGGGCAAATTTAAAAAAACCATTTTTTACCTTTTTCCACCCTGGAAAGGACAAGTATTTGAAGGACTTAATCACTTTTTCTCGCCATTCAAATTTTGTTTATAAGTATATTTGTAATTTTTTTTGAGAATATTTTTTAACATTATAATCACTTGCCAACCATCCGGTTTTGCCAGGGACTGAGGGGATTACCTGAT
>NW_027971720.1:0-207 GCF_054177405.1 Leptonychotes weddellii
TGAAATAAGCCAGTCATAAAAAGACAAATATTGTATGATTTCACTTATTTTTTTCTTTTTATTTATTTATTCATGAGCGATAGAGAGAGGCAGAGGCAGAGGCAGAGGGAGAGGGAGAAGCAGGCTCCCCGCTGAGCAGGGAGCCCGATGCGGGGCTCGATCCCAGGACTCTGGGATCATGACCTAAGCTGAAGGCAGACGCTTAAC
>NW_027971721.1:0-207 GCF_054177405.1 Leptonychotes weddellii
CATGAGAGACGATGGACTCTGAAAAACAAACAGGGTTCTAGAGGGGAGGGGGGTGGGAGGATGGGTTAGCCTGGTGATGGGTATTGAGGAGGGCACATTCTGCATGGAGCACTGGGTGTTATGCACAAACAATGAATCATGGAACACTTCATCTAAAACTAATGATGTAATGTATGGGGATTAACATAAGAATAAAAAATAAATAAA
>NW_027971722.1:0-207 GCF_054177405.1 Leptonychotes weddellii
GCTCCCTGCTCAGCGGGGAATCTGCTTCTCCTCTCCCTCTCCCTCTGTGTGCCTGAGCTCTCTCCTCTCTCTCTCAAATAAATAAATCAATCTTAAAAAAAAAAAAAGAAAAGATGTTCAATATCATTAGCCATCAGGGAAATGCAAATTAAAACCACAATGAGCTATCACTGTAACACCTATTAGAGTGGCTGAAAACTAAAACAG
>NW_027971723.1:0-207 GCF_054177405.1 Leptonychotes weddellii
TATGTAATAATCACTGAGATAGTCTTTTAAAGAGTAAAGAATAGAGTCTAAAAAAGTAGAGATTACATCTTGGAATCATTTGGGGAAATCATAGGGCTGACTACAGGTTGATTAGCCCTAATTATCCAGAGGAAGGGGGACTTTAAGAATATCTCTGTATTTCAGATTTAAAAGAAAAAAAATTATCCCTGGAGATGAAGAAAGAGG
>NW_027971724.1:0-207 GCF_054177405.1 Leptonychotes weddellii
CAAGCTGCTTTTTTTTTTTAAGGTTTTATTTATTTATTTGACAGGGAGACACAGCGAGAGCAAGGACACAAGCAGGGGAGTGGGAGAGGGAGAAGCAGGCTTCCCGCGGAGCAGGGAGCCCGATGTGGGGCTCCATCCCAGGACCCTGGGATAATGACCTGAGCCGAAGGCAGAGGCTTAACGAATGAGCCACCCAGGCGCCCCAGA
>NW_027971725.1:0-207 GCF_054177405.1 Leptonychotes weddellii
AACTAATGATGTAATGTATTGTGATTAACATAACAATAAAAAATTAAAATAAAATACCAAAAAAATAAATAAAGAGGGCACGTTCTGCATGGAGCACTGGGTGCTATGCACAAACAGTGAATCATGGAACACTACATCAAAAACTAATGATGTAATGTATGGTGATTAACATAACAATAAAAAAGTGTTTTGTGCAAAAAAAAAAAA
>NW_027971726.1:0-207 GCF_054177405.1 Leptonychotes weddellii
TTTTAATCGACTATAGGTTATGTCCAGCATAGCCCTATCAATTATATTCTGATGGAACCAGATGGGTTTGATCCCAAAGGAACATTTGTAAACAGGTTACCCTAATGGTCAGCTATTCTTCTGTTCTTATGCTTCCCCCATTCTTTTTCCCTTTGTTCTTACCCTTTGATTCTTTACTTTGATCTTTTTTTTTTTTTAAAGATTTTG
>NW_027971727.1:0-207 GCF_054177405.1 Leptonychotes weddellii
AATTTTAGTAAGGAGGTATTTGGTGAGATAGAGAATTATTTTTAATTTTCTAAGGCATAATTATTATTTGGGTTATGTAGATTAATGTCTTTGTTTTTAGGATATGTTGAAATTTTTAAGGTTGCTAGGTTCATGTGTTTGTAACTACCTTCAGAGTGCATACGTTCACACACATATATACACACATGTGTATACAGAAGAGAAAGA
>NW_027971728.1:0-207 GCF_054177405.1 Leptonychotes weddellii
AAAGGCCGCCACTGAATAAACAGACTGCAGATGCCTGATTACCTCATTCCTTCCAAAATCCTTACATAGTCATTTATTCCTGATAAGACAATCTTATTCCCAAATAAGACAATCTGTATAAATGATTTTCATACGACAAAAAAATTATGTATTAACATTTATCTATGAAACAAGACAAACTGGCATTATTCATATTCTTTTTTTTTT
>NW_027971729.1:0-1122 GCF_054177405.1 Leptonychotes weddellii
TTCAGTTTTGTTCTTCCCCAAGACTGACCTGGCTATTCATGTTCTTTTTTGGTTCTATATGAATGGTAGAATTGGGTGGTCTTTTTTCCTCTTTCTATAAAAAAATGATATTGGGATTTTGGTAGGAATTGCATTAAATGTGTAGGTCGTTTTGGGTAGTATGGACATTTTAATAACATTAAGTCTTCCAATCCATAAATATGGGGTGTCCTTCCATTTTTTGTGTCTTCTTTCTTTCATCAATATTTGGAGTTTTTAGTATAACTTTTCTTGTTGTTTCTAGACTTTACTCTCTTAGTTAAATTTATTCCTAAGTATTTTATTATTTTTGAAGGTATTATAAATAGGATTGTTTTCCTAAATTCCTTTTCAGATAGCTTTTCATGTATGGAAATGAAACTGATTTTTGATTGTTGATTTTGTATTCTGCAACTTAACTGAATTTATTTATTAATTCTGACAGTTTTTATATGGAGTCTTTAGGGTTTTCTGTGTACAAGATCATGTCATCAGCAAATAGAGACTGCATTTAACTTCTTCCTTTCTAATTTTGAGGCCTTCTATTTCTTTTTCTTGTGTAGGTCTGGCTAAGACCTTCAGTAGCACGTTGAATAGAAGTGGGCATCCTTGCCTCATTCCTGATTTTAGAGGAGAAGCATTCAGTTTTAAGTATGATGCAGCTGTGGGCTTCACATATGACCTATATTTGTTGACACACCTGCCCTCTATTCCTAGTTTGTTGAGAAATTTTTTATTACAAAAAGATGTTGAAATTTGTCACAAACTTATTTTTCACCTACTGAGATGATCATGTGATTTTTTCTTTCATTTTGTTGATGTGGTGTATCACATTCTTTGATTTGTACATGTTGAACTATCCTTGTATCCCAGGCATAAATCCTACTCAGTTGTGTATGACCATTTTAATGTGCTGTTGTATTTGAGAATTTTTTGCTTCTGTATTTATTAGGAATATTGGTCTCTGCTTTTCTCTTCTTGTGGTATGTTTGGCTACATTATAATGGTAATTCTGGCCTCAGAAAGAGTTTGGACATGTGCCTCTCTCTTCAGTTTTGTGGGACAGTTTGAGAAAAGTGAATATCAATTCTTGTTTAAATGTTC
>NW_027971730.1:0-207 GCF_054177405.1 Leptonychotes weddellii
AGCCTGGGATGCTGACCCGCAAGGGACACGCAGATATGGACACCTCCTGAAGGCTCCTAAGGGAGGCCCAAGACAGGCCTCTGGACAAGCTCTCCAGCTGTCCCAGGTGTGAGTCAGGCAGCGCAAACAGGACGGGGATGGCCACACGGCCATTTTCTCTGTGGTCCCCACTCTCTCCGTTTTGATTCTTTGTTGAAGAGGCAGAAA
>NW_027971731.1:0-207 GCF_054177405.1 Leptonychotes weddellii
AACTAGGGACAACTCAGCATGTACTTTGGATTGAGTTTCACTGGATACCAGTGAGAACAGATACTGAGGTATGCCAGTTACACCCCCACATTTTCTACCACCTACTCTACCTCTTCACCTGAAATCCCAGGACTTTAGATATGAGTAAATGGTCAAGGGTAGTCATTCTAAGATGGCTTAATTAAGAATCCCGAATCCAGCTGGAGT
>NW_027971732.1:0-207 GCF_054177405.1 Leptonychotes weddellii
ATATATTTCAGATATAATCTGTATCAAATACGTGATCTGCAAATAATTTCTCCCAGACTCTGACGTGTCTTTTTTTTAAAATTTTTTTATTGTTATGTTAATCCCCATACATTACATCATTAGTTTTAGATGTAGTGTTCCATGATTCATTGTTTGTGCACAACACCCAGTGCTCCATGCAGAACGTGCCCTCCTCAATACCCATCA
>NW_027971733.1:0-207 GCF_054177405.1 Leptonychotes weddellii
AATTAAGAAGTGTACAATAAATAAACAGGACAACTGCAGGTTGCATCAAGTACTATGAAAGAAAGATAATGGGGAGATTACCTAGACAATAACGGGATCTTTGATGCTGGATTGGTGGCCATGGAAGGCCACCCTGAGGAGGGCACAGCAGAGCTGAGATTCTAAGGATGAGGAGCCAGCATGCACAGAGTTGGCAGAACGGCATTC
>NW_027971734.1:0-207 GCF_054177405.1 Leptonychotes weddellii
CTCCTTTCATCTTTCCAGTGACCCCACGGCAACATAAGCAGTATTACACTCAGAGGAGAAAACTAAAGCTCAGAGCAGTTAAGCCACTTGCCCAAATTCTCCCAGATGGTAACTAGTAGAGCTGAGAAGTGAAATAATCTAATCAGAGGACAAAACATGACAAAACACATGCCCTTAGCTATGCTGTCTCTTTTTTTTTTATGTTAT
>NW_027971735.1:0-207 GCF_054177405.1 Leptonychotes weddellii
ATAACTCTATTCCTGTCCCCATGGCCCTTTTGTTCATGAACCCATTGGGAAATGACAGGAGGGACTGGGGAAAGAGTCTGACTGGTATCCACAAAACAGATCACCCTGTCTACCTGATTTTTTAAATCTGAATCTGGTGATTCAGATGTGTCCTGAGCATTCACATAAGACATAAATATCCTCACTTTTTTAGCTCACTCAGAGATC
>NW_027971736.1:0-207 GCF_054177405.1 Leptonychotes weddellii
AGGAAAACGGTGAAATAGAAACATCTGTGCTATTTCTGTTACTTAATGTCTATATGATCTTAGTTATATAATGATCCCGGGGCTCAGTTTTCTCATTTGTAAAATAAATGAAGGAACTCATATCATGCAGGGTTTAGGGGGGATTAAATAAGACAACACATGGAACTGACTCTCAATAAATATTATAAAAGTATATCACAATTCTTA
>NW_027971737.1:0-207 GCF_054177405.1 Leptonychotes weddellii
TAAAGAGAAAAAAAAAAGTGTTTTAACTATTGTATAACACATTTATATGGAAGAACATTCCCATTAATTATATTTCATTTTCAATAAAAAAAGAAGTCATAATATTAAACAAGGTAAGGTTGTGACATATATCGTAGAAGAGGACGAAAGTAAAAGAATATGAAGTGAGTTAGTGAGAAATGAACTGATACTGGACATTGAAGAAAC
>NW_027971738.1:0-207 GCF_054177405.1 Leptonychotes weddellii
ATGACATGATCTCACAGCCCAGAGATCATGACCTGAGCTGAAAGCAAGAGTCGGTCACTTAACCCACTGAGCCACCCAGGTACCCTACTTTGTTTTGTTTTTAATAAACTTCATCTAGCTAAAGTTCTTTCCATTCCTAATTTCCAAAGAGTTTGTATAAAAGCTCAGAGTAAAATTTTGAAAAAATATTTTTCTGTACTTATTGAG
>NW_027971739.1:0-207 GCF_054177405.1 Leptonychotes weddellii
TGCCCTCCGCCCAAGATGCCCAAGATGCCCGCGTCCTAATCCCAGAAGCTGCGAATGTGCTCTTATGTGGGCCCAGAGGATTTGCAGGTGTGATTAATCTGAGACTCACGCGGTGGAGAGTTCTGGATTAAACAGGTGAATCCACTGTAATCACTAGCGTCCTTTAAGAGGGAGGCAGGCAGCTCAGACCCTGAGGAGGTTTTGGGA
>NW_027971740.1:0-1122 GCF_054177405.1 Leptonychotes weddellii
CTAAACAATGGGGCTAGGCACGCAATCTTGAAATAATCTCTTAGGCTGACTGGCCAACTCCTTTTCATGTGGGACAGTGTCAGAGGTAGTAATAAATCTAAATCCTCCAGTGAAAATATTGTTTATTTTTTAGTCACTTAAGTTTTATTTTGTTTTTCAGGTAGCCTGTCCATCCCTTTCCCCAAGATGCCTGGCTCCCCTGTCTGGAAGCAAATATTACCAATTTCTTAGTGAATCCTTCCAGAAACATCCTACGCATATACAAGCAAGCACATCCCTAACCCAAAGCATATGCCACAGTACTGTAGTATTCTTTATTAATTTCCCTAGTTTCTGTGATTCATATACTCTGGAGCAGGCAGGCGATAGCCAACAGGATTATAACATGTTTTTCAAAATTTTCTCTGAGAAAGAGTCCTTTGCTCCTTCCTGGGATTTTGGCATTTCCCTGTATTATCAAAAAAAACCTTCTTCTTGTTGATATCTCCTGGGGAGAATTAAAGCACGTTTATTATGAAACTCTTAATCATACACAAATATAGAAAGTTTCAGTCATTATCAACCTGTATTCCATCTTGTTTCTGTTATCCCTTACTGGATTATTTTAAAGCAAATCCCATACCCTAATTCATCCTGGGAAGAATTTTTCTAAAATGAATAAGAATACCCATTTCTGAGGGAATAATTTACTAATATCTTCCTCAAGGCTAGATAGAACCTTACGTGTGGCCATTCCCACAATACCTATCTTCCCTTCTCATTGTGGTCACTATCATAACCTGTGTTGTTCAACAGCTCTGTGGAGGTTTTTATAGATAGAAAATCAAAAGGTGGGATGCCTGGGTGGCTCAGTCAGGCATCTTACTCTTGATTTCGGCTCAGGTGATGATCTCGGGGTTGTGAGATCAAGCCCCATGTTGGGTTTCATGATGGGCACGGAGCCTGCTCAAGATTCTCCTTCTTCCTCTCCCTTTTCTCCTCCTCCACTGACTCTCTTTAAAAAAGAAAGAAAGAAAAAAATAAAGAAAGCTAGAAGGAACCCCGAAAAAGGATTAGAAATGAAATGGTACAGAGGACCAAGAACCAGCTCACATAAAGGGTTCAAAGGAGATATCTTTTACC
>NW_027971741.1:0-207 GCF_054177405.1 Leptonychotes weddellii
AATATATATTGGTAAATAATTCTGCATTAACTAGCGAAACTGATGAAGCTCATACCCCTTAATGTAGCAATTCCACTTCCAAAACGTAACTACCTTAGCCTAAACTCTACTCTTTTTTTCTTATTTTTTATTGTTATGTTAATCACCATACATTACATCATTAGTTTTAGATGTAGTGTTCCATGATTCATTGTTTGTGAATAACAC
>NW_027971742.1:0-207 GCF_054177405.1 Leptonychotes weddellii
GCTTGATCACAAGCCCCTTGAGGGACCACTTAGCCCTAACTGGAAAATTAAATGGACAAACTCAATAGGTTATTTTGTCTCTTGGGCAGAAAGTAAATCAACTCCCCTAGGGAGCATTTCTCAAAATGCAGTGTGGGGACCAGCGGCAAGAGGATTAATTGGAACTACTGGTTAAAAAAGCAGCTTTCTGGAACTCACCGTCCTCCC
>NW_027971743.1:0-207 GCF_054177405.1 Leptonychotes weddellii
AGCCACCGGAGTGACGTCCCTCGGCGGAGCAGACTTTTAAAAGTTCCGATTTTGTGCTCCGTGGTTCTATCACTTGCCAGAAGCGGCCGACGGAGGCCCCTCCCCCGCCGTCTATCCTCCCGAATATCGCCTCGGATTCACTTCTCCGCACGTCCTACCTTCCAGAAAGTGGTCGCTTTTCTGATGAGAGAGTTGTTGCTCTTCTTT
>NW_027971744.1:0-207 GCF_054177405.1 Leptonychotes weddellii
AACTCTAGAAAACACACTGAAAAACAAAATTGTGAGGTGTGAAGTTAGAGGACTGATATTAAAAGCATAGATGTGGAACAGTGATTCTCCACTATGGCTGTACATTAGAAAATTCTGGGGAGCTTTTTTTTTTTTTTCTTTTTATTCTTATGTTAATCCCCATACATTACATCATTAGTTTTAGATGAAGTGTTCCATGATTCATTG
>NW_027971745.1:0-207 GCF_054177405.1 Leptonychotes weddellii
CACAGACTGAGTGGCTTAAGCAACAGAAATTTATTTTCTCACAGTTCTGGAGGCTAGAAGCCTAAGATCAAAGTGTTGTGGGTTGGTGTGTTCTGACACCTCCCTCCTTGGCTTGCAAATGGCCACCTTCTCGCTCAACCCAAATTTCCTCTTATAGAAACCAGATTGGATTAGGGCCCACTCTAATGGCCTCATTTTAGCTTAATA
>NW_027971746.1:0-207 GCF_054177405.1 Leptonychotes weddellii
TAAGCGACTGCCTTCGGCTCAGGTCATGATCCTGGAGTCCCGGGATCGAGTCCCGCATCGGGCTCCCTGCTCGGCAGGGAGTCTGCTTCTCCCTCTGACCCTCCTCCCTCTCATGCTCTCTGTCTCTCATTCTCTCTCTCGCAAATAAATAAAATCTTTAAAAAAAAAAAAATTTAAATTAAAAACATTTACAGTTTATTCATCCTC
>NW_027971747.1:0-207 GCF_054177405.1 Leptonychotes weddellii
AATCTTTAAAAAAAAAAAATAGTAATGGCTGAACTTGAAGAGAATTTTAATTGACTGGTGGTAGTAAAATAGATCGGTGTTTAGGAAATAAAAAGAATAGTAACTGGGATGACTGGGTGGCTCAGTTGGTTAAGTGTTTGCCTTCGATTCAGGTCATGATTCCAGGGTCCTGGGATTGAGTCCCACTGCTCAGCGGGGAACCTGCTT
>NW_027971748.1:0-207 GCF_054177405.1 Leptonychotes weddellii
CTAAGAGCGGGAATGAAGATAATTTAAAGGATGATGTAGGGACGAATAAAAAAAGAAGTGAATAGATGTGAAGACTCAGAACGCAACGGGAGCACATCCACAGCTTCCTGGGCCCAACCTGTTGGCACAGTGTGGGCCAGAGAGCCCTTCTCCACCATACAAGCTGCTGCCTCTGGCCTCTCATCTTGTTCTCCACACCCTTGTCTC
>NW_027971749.1:0-207 GCF_054177405.1 Leptonychotes weddellii
TTAACATCTGTCCTGCCTTTCAGATTGTTGGCCCCTCCCCCGCCCCACCCCTCTCTTCCTCTCTCTCCTTTTCTTCCTTCCATATTCATTTACCGAGCATCCCCTGTATGCCAGACTCTAGAGATAGAAGCACGGACATTATGCATTCATTAAAAATTGCTTAATGCAAGATATGTTAAGAAAAAAAAAGAAGAAGAAGAAGGTAGC
>NW_027971750.1:0-207 GCF_054177405.1 Leptonychotes weddellii
TTGTTTGTTTTTAGGAAATGCATCCAAAATTATTTACAAGTAAAGGGGCATGTCTATATCTTACTCTTAAAAGGTACAGAAAAAATAAAGAGAAAAAGAGGATAAAGCAAATACAGTAAAATGTTAACATCTGAGAAATCTGGGTGATGGATATATAAGAATTCTTTGTACTATTTTTGCAACTTTGCTGTAAGTCTAAAATTATGT
>NW_027971751.1:0-1122 GCF_054177405.1 Leptonychotes weddellii
TAGATCCTAGGCATGTTTTGGTCTGCTGGTTAAAAGAAGCTATATCCAAATACACACACACACACACACACATAAATACACACACACATAATAGGATAAAATAAAATTAAAAATTAAAAAAAGCCAAAATTATTAGAAAAAATTTGCTTTTTCTGTATCCCAAGGGAAAGTACACACACACACACACACACACACACACGAAGCTAGATCCTATTTCTCCTAGAGCTGAATCTTTCTAGCACTCTATGATCAGTGGACTTGGTGCATGTGAAGAGTTCATGCTTGTCTTCTGGGGGTGGGGCCTGCTGTTCTGATTCTCAGATGGACTTGCCCTAAGGGAGATGCATCTGCAGGGTGCAGGAGAGTGGGGCTTTGTGTAAGCGGCTCTGGCCTCCACTTAGTGGCACTGTTTTCCTCACTGATGTAGGTCAGTGCTAATGGACAGGGTGAAAATAGCCTCACCCCATTCTCTCCACCACAGGGCAGGGAGCTTGGCCCACTGCTCTTCAGGAAACCCTCACTGAAGAGCAAGCAATCACCTCTCTTGTGTCCCCAGCTTCCTCCCAATCCATACCTTCTCCCTGCCTGTGCCTGAGCTGTCTGCCTGGCACAGCACTCCTGTGTTTTATCTCAGACGTGCGGCTGGTTTCAAAACTCCGAATTCTGTGCAGTGGGGACCCTGCTGATCCCCTGGCGGAGGGTCTCGCTGCACTGTGGCCAGTGCCAGCTTGTCCCAGAAATCAGTTGTGCGACCAAGCAGTGGTTTGGAGTTTATGGTAGAGCACAGCAGAAAGCCGGCACCAAGGCTCACTGCCCTCAGCCAGCATCCCCATTCTTATGTTAGTGAATGGGGCAGCTCAGTGGTGCCTGGCAGGTCTTTCACCCCCAGGGAGGCTGTGTCACTTCTCCCAAATGCACTCCAAGCAGGGGAACTGCTTCTCCATGTGTGACCTAGGGGATTCTCCGACCTTGCTACCTGTTCTCAGGTCCCAGACTGCTAGGTGAGACCCTGGTGATGGCACAGACCTCTGAAACTTCAGACTCTTCACTGCACTGCTTTATAAAAACTTGTGGTATTCAGCCCTTCTCCTTTTTCCAGTCAATGATTTTGGGGAAGAGTTT
>NW_027971752.1:0-207 GCF_054177405.1 Leptonychotes weddellii
TATTTATTTATTTTTATTCTTATGTTAATCCCCATACATTACATCATTAGTTTTAGATGAAGTGTTCCATGATTCATTGTTTGTGCATAACACCCAGTGCTCCATGCAGAATGTGCCCTCCTCAATACCCACCACCAGGCTAACCCATCCTCCCACCCCCCTCCCCTCTAGAACCCTCAGTTTGTTTTTCAGAGTCCATCGTCTCTC
>NW_027971753.1:0-207 GCF_054177405.1 Leptonychotes weddellii
TTTCCCTCCCTACTATCTTCTTCTTTTTTTTTAACATATAATGTATTATTAGTTTCCGAGGTACAGGTCTGTGATTCAACAGTCTTACACAATTCACAGCACTCAAATTATTAATTTAAGTTTAAATTAAACTAAACTAAATTTTAACTTTAATTTTTAAATTTTTTAAAAATATTTTTATTTATCTGAGAGAGAGAGAGAAAAAAC
>NW_027971754.1:0-207 GCF_054177405.1 Leptonychotes weddellii
CGATGGGGTAGCCTGGTGGTGGGTATTGAGGAGGGCACATTCTGCATGGAGCACTGGGTGTTATGCACAAACAATGAATCATGGAACACTTCATCTAAAACTAATGATGTAATGTATGGGGGTTAACATAAGAATAAAAAACAACAACAACAACAAAAAACTAGTCAACTTCTTTTCCAAGTATGTTCATAAGGATAACATATAACC
>NW_027971755.1:0-207 GCF_054177405.1 Leptonychotes weddellii
ATATGTTAAGAAAAAAAAAAAAGAAGAAGAAGAAGGTAGCGGGAGGGGAGGAATGAAGCGGGGGAAATCGGAGGGGTGGACGAACCATGAGAGACGATGGACTCTGAAAAACAAACTGAGGGTTCTAGAGGGGAGGGGGGTGGGAGGATGGGTTGGCCTGGTGGTGGGTATTGAGGAGGGCACGTTCTGCATGGAGCACTGGGTGTT
>NW_027971756.1:0-207 GCF_054177405.1 Leptonychotes weddellii
AAGGAAGGGAAGGGAAGGGAAAGGAAAGGAAGGGAAGGGAAGGGAAGGGAAGGAAGGGAAGGGAAGGGAAGGGAAAGGAAAGGAAAGGAAGGGAAGGGAAGGGAAGGGAAGAGAAGGGAAAGGAAAGGAAAGGAAAGGAAAGGGAAAGGGAAAGGGAAAGGAATGGAAGGAAGATCCTGAAACACCAATCAGTTTAAAAACTTCTAA
>NW_027971757.1:0-207 GCF_054177405.1 Leptonychotes weddellii
CTCACACCCTCTTGTCTCCTGCCTGGAGCTCAGCTGGATGCCTCCCCTCACCCTTCTCAAGTGCCTGTCAGAACATGGTATCCTCCAAGGAGAACTCTACTACCATAAGCCAGGTCCTCCAGGAGCTGTCAAAGAAAGGACTTATTGGTATCATGGCCTCTCTGGTGGCTTCAGGAGACTCTCCCAGCCTTTTTTGCCCTAGACCTG
>NW_027971758.1:0-207 GCF_054177405.1 Leptonychotes weddellii
TTCAAACGATGTGAAAAATCAGATTGTCGAATTTTGTTGAAGAAGTACCAAAACTACTGCTTTGCTTTATTTATCAAAAAATCATATATTAAACCTTACTTGGAAATTATTTTTTTTTAATTTTTTTTGTAGTTTTTAATTTTATTATATTATGTTAGTCACCATACAATACATCATCAGTTTTTGATGTAGTGATCCATGATCCAT
>NW_027971759.1:0-207 GCF_054177405.1 Leptonychotes weddellii
GGACCCTAGGTACCTCTGGTAACCTGACAACCCAGTTCCACAAGTGGCTGGTCCAACCTCCACCCTCTCACCTAGCCCCTGTCTCGCCGTTATACCCTGCCTTCCCCGCTCCTGCTGGGTGGAGTGGCAGCAGTTCTCTGGGCTGGGCTCCCCAGTCTCCTCTGACAGGTGCAGGAGAGAATTCTGTCTACTCTGGTCTCACAGAAG
>NW_027971760.1:0-207 GCF_054177405.1 Leptonychotes weddellii
AGCTAGTGTATCAGTCTTCTCCTGCCCTTGGATATCAGTGCTCCTGGTTCTTAGGCCTTCAATATAGGCAAGACTTAACAACCAATTTCTCCCCTGGTTCTCAAGCGTTTGAACCTGGATTATACCACCAGCTTTCCTGGTTTTTCTGGCTTCCAGGTGGCAGATTGTGGGACTGACTTCCTGGCTTCCATTATTGTGTAACTAATT
>NW_027971761.1:0-207 GCF_054177405.1 Leptonychotes weddellii
GCCCGAGGGTGGAGGGAAGCTGTGAGAGCCCAGCCCAACCATGCCTCTCCCTGCCCCGGTGCAGACTTTAGTGGGGGAAGCTAACAGCCATGTGGGGGTGATTAACGTTGTTGACATTGCTCTTAATCATTTCTTTCCCTTGTTATGCAGGTGATATATGGTGATTGTAAAGGAGAGAAAGGAGGAAGGAAGGCGGGGGCGGGGGGG
>NW_027971762.1:0-1122 GCF_054177405.1 Leptonychotes weddellii
GACAAATAAATAAATAAAAAATCTTTAAACAAACAACAAAAAAAGAGTCTCTTATGGTTTGTCTCCCTCTATGGTTTCATCTTGTTTCATTTTTCCCTCCCTTCCCCTATGATCCTCTCTCTTGTTTCTCAAATTCCTCATATCAGTGAGATCACATACTTGTCTTTCTCTGATTGACTTATTTCACTTAGCATAATACCCTTTAGTTCCATCCACGTCATTGCAAATGGCAAGATTTCTTTTTTCTGATGGCTGTATAATATTCTATTGTATATATATATATATATATACCACATCTTCTTTATCCATTCATCTGTTGATTTTTATAATGGCTATAAGTTACTTTAAACAATGAAATTATTTACACCTTGGGGGAAGCTTCTTTGCTTTCAAACTAAATTTAAAATCCATGTCATGGTGCACTTTATCAAAAAAATGCATCATAAATTGTCTTTTATACCAATGTTATCTAACTTTGTCTTTTTAAACAAAGAGTTTGTCTGAAATTTCTTCATCGTAACTATATAAAATCCTGATTGTTCAGTTATTCGCCAGGTCCTTTACTTCAGAGTCTCACTGAGAACACCTATTCAACCCAAAGTGGAAAAGAAAGTTATTTATTTGGCAATTAATCTTTGGTTGTATTCCTTTTACATTTATGTTCACTGAGGAGTGGTTTGTGGGGAAAGGGAAATGGTGGTCAAGTCATGTTTTATGTATTTGAGGAGGTTCATCAAACATCACGTACTAATATCAGAGGTTACGCTATTGGAGACCTACAGGCCAGACAGCGGGTTATCTATCCATCTCTATTTATTTTGGCCTGCGCAGATCTGACCCACCTGGGGGCTTGACTTTTCAAGAATTAATTTCCTTCGCTGAAAATTTGGAAGATGTTTCAGAATATGGATTTTTGTTCTCTGAAAATGTCAGATCTGACAATACTGAATTTAGATTTTTGCAAGGCAGCTCAGTGGAATCAGCAGCCTCCTCCTTCAGAAAAGGCATGTACTTTTGTGCGTTCAGGGATGTTGTAACACCCACCACTCCCTACTGTCTCCCACAGCTTAGCTTAGTATATGCATTTAGGTCATTGGCCCCAGCCAGGTAGGCATCTGAGTT
>NW_027971763.1:0-207 GCF_054177405.1 Leptonychotes weddellii
ATCATTAGTTCTAGATGAAGTGTTCCATGATTCATTGTTTGTGCATAACACCCAGTGCTCCATGCAGAATGTGCCCTCCTCAATACCCACCACCAGGCTAACCCATCCTCCCACCCCCCTCCCCTCTAGAACCCTCAGTTTGTTTTTCAGAGTCCATCGTCTCTCATGGTTCGTCCACCCCTCCGATTTCCCCCGCTTCCAGAATTA
>NW_027971764.1:0-207 GCF_054177405.1 Leptonychotes weddellii
TTTTCACTGTGGGACTTTTGATTATTAATTAAATCTCTTGTTATAGGTATATTCAAATTTCTATTTATACTTTTTTTTATTATTATGTTATGTTAATCACCATACATTACATCATTAGTTTTTGATGTAGTGTTCCATGATTCATTGTTTGCGTATAACACCCAGTGCTCCATGCAGAACGTGCCCTCCTTAATACCCATCACCAGG
>NW_027971765.1:0-207 GCF_054177405.1 Leptonychotes weddellii
TTTGTTCCTAATCCTTGTATTATTTTTAATTGAAGTATAGCTTACATATTAGTTTCAGGCATACAACATAATGATTCAGCAACTCCATACATGATGCAATGCTCACCATTACGTGCTAAGTGTACTTACGAATTTTCACCAGTTATTACAGTATTAGTGACTATATTCCCTATGCTGTACTTTTCATCCTTGTGACTT
The DNA here is from genome assembly GCF_054177405.1 of Leptonychotes weddellii. NCBI lineage: Eukaryota > Metazoa > Chordata > Mammalia > Carnivora > Phocidae > Leptonychotes > Leptonychotes weddellii. The sequence continues at coordinate 199 of NW_027971765.1, forward strand.
ATTGTATAA
>NW_027971766.1:0-207 GCF_054177405.1 Leptonychotes weddellii
CCCTCTGAGCTGTTCTGGGAGCTTGGGCGCCCAAGGGGAGCTGTCCAGCCCACAGGCTCCTGAGATCGCACACATGGGCAGAGGAGAACCAAAGGGAAGTACAATAATAAGAATAACAACAGCAATAGTATTAGCAAATTCTTACCAAGAGCCGGACGTTTTTATGAGCACTTTAAAATGTTTAACTCACATAATCCTCATGACAAC
>NW_027971767.1:0-207 GCF_054177405.1 Leptonychotes weddellii
AAAGAAAGAATGATATATATTTTTTTCAAATATTTCTATTGTCTTAAGAAAGATACATTTTTTTTTTAATTTTATTATGCTGTTAGTCACCATACAATACATCATTGGTTTTTGATGTGGTGATCCATGATCCATTGTTTTCGTATAACACCCAGGGCTCCATGCAGTACATGCCCTCCTTAATACCCATCACCGGGCTGGGGGGGG
>NW_027971768.1:0-207 GCF_054177405.1 Leptonychotes weddellii
AAATCAAAACAAAATGGAAATCTACAAATTCTCAGGAATCAGTTCTTCTCAGCAACAAAAGAAAATAGAGGATCTCATTCTCCCACTCTGCTTTATTTATGGGAATTCAGTTGTATTTGATGTATAGAACGTACTTATCTCAATAAAATTCAAGTGATGCATAGAGGAGAAAGGGCATTTACTTTAAAAAGAGGGGTAGACAAACCA
>NW_027971769.1:0-207 GCF_054177405.1 Leptonychotes weddellii
GGCGCCTTGGTGGCTCAGTCGTTAAGCGTCTGCCTTCGGCTCAGGTCATGATCCCAGGGTCCTGGGATCGAGCCCCACATCGGGCTCCCTGCTCGGCGGGAAACCTGTTTCTCCCTCTCCCACTCCCCCTGCTTGTGTTCCTGCTCTCGCTGTCTCTCTCTCTGTCAAATAAATAAATAAAATCGTTAAAAAAAAAAAAGAATTCAA
>NW_027971770.1:0-207 GCF_054177405.1 Leptonychotes weddellii
GCCACTCGGCAGGACTTGGCCCCCTCCTCTGGAGGCCTTGCTAGGGTGTTAAATGTGTCCAATAAAGCGCCTCCAATCAATAAATTCTACTTATCCAGTCTTAAATCCTAGCTCCCTTAATCAAACCCCCGAAAATCCAATGGCAGGGATCCTCCCTAGCTCCTGCCAGTATACGAGCTGATTCTTGCAGCTCCTTTGGAATATAAT
>NW_027971771.1:0-207 GCF_054177405.1 Leptonychotes weddellii
TGGCTGCGGGGGGGCCGAAACCGGTGGTGATGGACTAGTGCTTGGCCCCCGTGGCCGTGTTACGGTCCCAGGAGATCCCGGTGACCTATGTCTCGGCCCCGCCAGGCGGCGCGGCTATTTTCTCATCTGAAATGAGCCCTTTTTGCTGTCATTTAGGTGGCACGTTGTAGTTCGGTGGTTTTTTCAAGAGAGATGGGTCCCTGGGCG
>NW_027971772.1:0-207 GCF_054177405.1 Leptonychotes weddellii
TAGTACTGTTTATCAGTTCTAAATTTAAAGTGGAAATACTGTGGTTTGTTAATTCATCTGCTGTTGTCAGTCTTGTTTGTAGCAGATCTTTCCATCGTTGATAAATCTGTGGGTTTGCACAAATACACAATATATTTTCCATTCCTTTGAGAGCTTGGTAGAAAGCACAGAAAGTTTCAATGAGGGGATCTCCTGGGCTTTCCACTG
>NW_027971773.1:0-1122 GCF_054177405.1 Leptonychotes weddellii
GAGGTAATGGGAAGATGACAGAAAAGCAGAGAGAGACCCATTTTATACAGTCCATCAAAGTGATGTCTCCAGGCACAGAAGTATGTCAAGACTAAAAAGATAAAAGGATTACCCATTGAACAAAAAGCTGACAGTAGGTAGGGTATAGAGCACAGAGAGATTTATGGTGTGGAAAGTGGAAGCTCAGCTGTAAAGCACAGAAAAGATCTGTTGAATTCCATCTTTTCTCAGACCTCAAGTCCCAAAGAAGGGAAAATTTTGATCTTATTCTTAAAAATATTTGAACCTAGTGGTAAACTAAATCAAGTTAAACATTTAAAAATGTCCAGATCCTGTTCAGCTACTGATCAGATTGGTTCAGCTCCCCACTCAAGTAATCTGGCTCAAAGAAGGGCATGTCGTTAAAAAAAAAAATAATAACCATATTACACTTGACTCACAATATACATGAATAAATAAGAAAATATGACACATGGTCATAAGAGAAACTGTCAGTATAAGCAGACACAAAGATTTCCCTGAAATTATTAGAAAGTGACGTTAAAGTAAGTAAAAATCCTAAAACACATACTGAAACTTGTGGACAATATGCATTAAGATATGGGAAAATTCATCAGAGACAAAGAAACCAATAAAAAGGAATAAAATCGAATGGAATGTTAAATTAAAAATACAGTATTATAAAGAATTCATTGATAATTTTTAAAAGAATGTCTTGAACAGTGGGAGTACATGAAGCCAATTAAGAAATATATCTATACTGAAAAGCAATGAGAAAAAAACTAAGAAACAAAAAGTTTTAGATCTATGGTACAACATATGGTCTAGCACATATGTAGTTTGGTTGATAAAAAGGAGATGAGAGTGAAAGTGGGGCAGAGAAATAAAGACATAACAAATGAGTCTTCAAAAATTAATGAAAGACAGGGCGCCTGGGTGGCTCAGTTGGTTAAGCGACTGCCTTCGGCTCAGGTCATGATCCTGGAGTCCCGGGATCGAGTCCCACATCGGGCTCCCTGCTCAGCAGGGGGTCTGCTTCTCCCTCTGCCCTCTTCCCTCTCGTGCTCTCTGTCTCTCATTCTCTCTCTCTCAAATAAATAAATAAAATCTTTAAAAAAAAAA
>NW_027971774.1:0-207 GCF_054177405.1 Leptonychotes weddellii
AAATAGGATTGGTTTATTAAAGTTTGCCTTTATTAAAATAACCATCAAAGCGCAGGACATCATTATGCCAGCTTTCATCAGCATTAATATTTGCAAACATTGGAGCAGCTGCCGGTCTTTTAACCACTACCCTACCTCCAGCAGTAACATTATCCATGGCCAATCTCAATAACTGTTTTTCTTCTGTAGTATCAGGTGGTGAGGCAA
>NW_027971775.1:0-207 GCF_054177405.1 Leptonychotes weddellii
CTATAACCACTAAGGAAATTGAAGCAGTCATCAAAAATCTCCCAAAAAACAAAAGCCCAGGGCCAGATGGCTTCCCAGGGGAATTCTACCAAACATTTCAAGAAGAATTAATACCTATTCTTCTGAAACTGTTCCAAAAAATAGAAATGGAAGGAAAACTTCCAAACTCATTTTATGAGGCCAGCATTACCTTGATCCCCAAACCAG
>NW_027971776.1:0-207 GCF_054177405.1 Leptonychotes weddellii
GGCCCTTTCTGAGAATGAAACTAAACAGCAGAGAGTTCACAGAAGACAGAGAGAGAAAGAGGGAATGTGAGACAGACAGAGTCAGAGATTCAGGGGGAAATAGAGACAGAGAAGAGACTTTTAAACCTTTGAATCTATGTGTATATGAACCAACTTTACTCCTACTGCCCAGTCAAAGGAGCCAATAAGTGCTTTTAAGCCAGTTGA
>NW_027971777.1:0-207 GCF_054177405.1 Leptonychotes weddellii
AGTAGGTGATGGACTAGGGGACAGGGAGGGGAAGGGGGCCAGGAAGGGCTGTGTCCTTTCTGAGGAGGACCTGGGAATTGGAACCTTTCAGCACATCCTGCTCAGACCACAGCACTATGAAGACTCTGGGTCCTCCCAAACCATGACCCTCTGACCCCTTTACCCAGCCCTGGGAACAGTGATGGGGGTGGTGGGGGAATTTACGTC
>NW_027971778.1:0-207 GCF_054177405.1 Leptonychotes weddellii
TTTTTTTAATTCTTATGTTAATCCCCATACATTACATCATTAGTTTTAGATGAAGTGTTCCATGATTCATTGTTTGTGCATAACACCCAGTGCTCCATGCAGAATGTGCCCTCCTCAATACCCACCACCAGGCTAACCCATCCTCCCACCCCCCTCCCCTCTAGAACCCTGTTTGTTTTTCAGAGTCCATCATCTCTCATGGTTCGT
>NW_027971779.1:0-207 GCF_054177405.1 Leptonychotes weddellii
ACCCATAGTCATACACTCACACACACACTCACACACACCCATAGTCATACACTCACACACACACAGTCACATACACACTCACACGTACCACCTCCCCACTCTCACGCTCAGGCACACACTCTCACCTATACTCATACACACTTGCACACATATACACACTCACTCTCACACATGCACTGCTGTCCACAAGTCCCTATGGTCCCTGGG
>NW_027971780.1:0-207 GCF_054177405.1 Leptonychotes weddellii
CATGGAACACTTCATCTAGAACTAATGATGTAATGTATGGGGATTAACATAAGAATAAAAAAAAAAAAGAAAGAAAAAAGAATTAGTCTATCAAATAATAACTACTTGCTGGATCCTACATTACATACACAACAGTATCAGAACAATACCTATACTACCACCAACAATAGGATTGTTAAAAAAGGGGTGCATGGGTGGCTCATTTGG
>NW_027971781.1:0-207 GCF_054177405.1 Leptonychotes weddellii
CCGATGCTGGACTCGATCCAGGGACTCCAGGATCATGACCTGAGCCGAAGGCAGTCGCTTAACCAACTGAGCCACCCAGGTGCCCTTGATGATTGACATTTAGCTAGTTACAACTTTCTTCCCAATAGCAGGCGATAACACAATCAACTTTTTCTGCACGTTTCCGGGTGTCTATATGAGACTCTGGGAATGGGGTTGCTGATCCAA
>NW_027971782.1:0-207 GCF_054177405.1 Leptonychotes weddellii
GGGCGCCTGGGTGGCTCAGTTGGTTAAGCGACTGCCTTCGGCTCAGGTCATGATCCTGGAGTCCCTGGATCGAGTCCCGCATCGGGCTCCCTGCTTGGCAGGGAGTCTGCTTCTCCCTCTGACCCTCCCGACCCTCCCCCTCTCATGTGCTCTCTCTCTCAGTCTCTCTCTCTCAAATAAATAAATAAAATCTTTAAAAAAAAAAAA
>NW_027971783.1:0-1122 GCF_054177405.1 Leptonychotes weddellii
CTAAACAATGGGGCTAGGCACGCAATCTTGAAATAATCTCTTAGGCTGACTGGCCAACTCCTTTTCATGTGGGACAGTGTCAGAGGTAGTAATAAATCTAAATCCTCCAGTGAAAATATTGTTTATTTTTTAGTCACTTAAGTTTTATTTTGTTTTTCAGGTAGCCTGTCCATCCCTTCCCCCAAGATGCCTGGCTCCCCTGTCTGGAAGCAAATATTACCAATTTCTTAGTGAATCCTTCCAGAAACATCCTACGCATATACAAGCAAGCACATCCCTAACCCAAAGCATATGCCACAGTACTGTAGTATTCTTTATTAATTTCCCTAGTTTCTGTGATTCATATACTCTGGAGCAGGCAGGCGATAGCCAACAGGATTATAACATGTTTTTCAAAATTTTCTCTGAGAAAGAGTCCTTTGCTCCTTCCTGGGATTTTGGCATTTCCCTGTATTATCAAAAAAAACCTTCTTCTTGTTGATATCTCCTGGGGAGAATTAAAGCACGTTTATTATGAAACTCTTAATCATACACAAATATAGAAAGTTTCAGTCATTATCAAGCTGTATTCCATCTTGTTTCTGTTATCCCTTACTGGATTATTTTAAAGCAAATCCCATACCCTAATTCATCCTGGGAAGAATTTTTCTAAAATGAATAAGAATACCCATTTCTGAGGGAATAATTTACTAATATCTTCCTCAAGGCTAGATAGAACCTTACGTGTGGCCATTCCCACAATACCTATCTTCCCTTCTCATTGTGGTCACTATCATAACCTGTGTTGTTCAACAGCTCTGTGGAGGTTTTTATAGATAGAAAATCAAAAGGTGGGATGCCTGGGTGGCTCAGTCAGGCATCTTACTCTTGATTTCGGCTCAGGTGATGATCTCAGGGTTGTGAGATCAAGCCCCATGTTGGACTTCATGATGGGCACGGAGCCTGCTCAAGATTCTCCTTCTTCCTCTCCCTTTTCTCCTCCTCCACTGACTCTCTTTAAAAAAGAAAGAAAGAAAAAAATAAAGAAAGCTAGAAGGAACCCCGAAAAAGGATTAGAAATGAAATGGTACAGAGGACCAAGAACCAGCTCACATAAAGGGTTCAAAGGAGATATCTTTTACC
>NW_027971784.1:0-207 GCF_054177405.1 Leptonychotes weddellii
AAATCCTCTTCTTTTTTCAAACAACTTCTTATCAATTCCTTTTATAAAATTTTTTATAATTTCCATCTTTACAGTCATATTCCATCCCTTCATCATATCAACCCTTATTTTTGTACATATATAAGTTTTTCTTTCTTTAAAATTTTGGGAGGCACTTTCTTCTAAAAGACCAAAATACACCCCAAATCTAGTGTGTGGCACTGATCT
>NW_027971785.1:0-207 GCF_054177405.1 Leptonychotes weddellii
ACATCCTTTCTTTTTTTTTTTTTTTAAAGATTTTATTTATTTATTTATTAGAGAGCGAGTGAGAGAGAAACAGCATGAGAGAGGAGAGGGTCAGAGGGAGAAGCAGGCTCTCTGCTGAGCTGGGAGCCCGATGTGGGACTCGATCCCAGGACCCTGGGATCATGACCTGAGCCGAAGGCAGTCGCTTAACCAACTGAGCCACCCAGG
>NW_027971786.1:0-207 GCF_054177405.1 Leptonychotes weddellii
ACCCATACTCATACACTCACACACACACTCACACACACCCATAGTCATACACTCACACACACACAGTCACATACACACTCACACGTACCACCTCCCCACTCTCACGCTCAGGCACACACTCTCACCTATACTCATACACACTTGCACACATATACACACTCACTCTCACACATGCACTGCTGTCCACAAGTCCCTATGGTCCCTGGG
>NW_027971787.1:0-207 GCF_054177405.1 Leptonychotes weddellii
TCTTATACCATGGCAAAATATGTCTGAAATTTTTTCTTTGTAATTTTTTCTGTTTGGGGCTGTTTTTTATTGCTATTTTTAGTTATGGTAAAAAAAAAAACCACACTCTGTTTACCAATTTACCATGTTAACCATTTCTAGGTGTACAGTTCAGTAGTGTTAAGTATATTCACAGTGTACAACAACAGATCGCCAAAACGTTTTCAT
>NW_027971788.1:0-207 GCF_054177405.1 Leptonychotes weddellii
TTTAAAGAAAAAAAAAGAAAATAACAGATTTCTGAATCTGAATTTAATTGGTATGATACCAAATTTTACTGCATTCTCCAAGAATCATTTTTGTAGCTCCACAAACTATTTCTAATGTAGACAGAAATCTAAGGATGATCTAGACATTCCGCTTCTAGGTGGAATTGCATCCAATTTCACTGAAAAAAAAAAAAAAAAAGGAAAGTA
>NW_027971789.1:0-207 GCF_054177405.1 Leptonychotes weddellii
GTGAAGGGGATTGACAGCATGCTTACCATGATGAGCACCGAGTAATGCACACAATTGTTGAATCACTATATTGTACACCTGAAACTAATATAACGCTGTATGTCAACTATACTGGATTTTAAAAAATAAACTTATAATTTTTAAATTAATTTAATTTAAAAAAAAGAAAAACAACTTAACGCGGTCATGATATGACTACTTCCTATT
>NW_027971790.1:0-207 GCF_054177405.1 Leptonychotes weddellii
TATAACACTTTTTTTTTTTAAGATTTTATTTATTTATTTGAGAGAGAGAGAATGAGAGACAGAGAGCATGAGAGGGAGGAGGGTCAGAGGGAGAAGCAGACTCCCTGCTGAGCAGGGAGCCCGATGCGGGACTCGATCTTGTGACTCCAGGATCATGACTGAGCCGAAGGCAGTCGCTTAACCAACTGAGCCACCCAGGTGCCCCGA
>NW_027971791.1:0-207 GCF_054177405.1 Leptonychotes weddellii
CATTGCTCAGTACAATGCAATCTTTTCCTTAACCAAGTCTTCCGCCCATAATCTGTAATAAACACACCTCTTTTTTTTTTTATTCTTATGTTAATCCCCATACATTACAACATTAGTTTTAGATGAAGTGTTCCATGATTCATTGTTTGTGCATAACACCCAGTGCTCCATGCAGAACGTGCCCTCCTCAATACCCACCCCCAGGCC
>NW_027971792.1:0-207 GCF_054177405.1 Leptonychotes weddellii
ATGGCGGGCCCTGCTGTCACCAGTCCCACCGCCTCAACATGCTTCTTTGAGACAAACAAAAGTGGCCCCCCACCCCCAGGTCACTGGCACCGACCTGGTAAAGCTCGTTGCTCTGCCTGTATTTCTGCCAAGTCCCCCAACAAAAACGTGAAAACAAAACAAACAAGCCAAAAGCAACTGTTCTCTCTGCTCTTTCTGACCTTTCTA
>NW_027971793.1:0-207 GCF_054177405.1 Leptonychotes weddellii
AGGAAGGCACGGGCATGAGCATGAGCGTTATATGTAAGGATAACAAGCTGAGGTGGTTTGAAGCTGTGCCCTAATCCTCATCACGAGCTTCTCATGATCTTTCCTTTTCCAAGTAATCTTGGACCTATTCAATCCACAAATCTTTACTAAACCTGCTGGGCACGGGTGATACATTGGTAATAAAAGCTTGCCCTTATTTTTTTTTTT
>NW_027971794.1:0-1121 GCF_054177405.1 Leptonychotes weddellii
GTTGATCTGATTTACTGTGTTTCTGGTTTCTAATTCATTGATCTCTGCTCTAATCTTAATTATTTCTCTTCTAATGCGTGGCTTAGGCATCATCTGTTGCTTTTTCTCTAGTTCTCTAAGGTGTAAAGTTAGTTGGTGAATTCTGGATTTTTCTATCTTTTTGAGTGAGGCTTGGATGGCTATGTATTTCCCCCTTAGGACCGCCTTTGCAGTATCCCATAGGTTTTGGACCAATGTGTTTTCATTCTCATTGGTTTCCATGAATTGTTTAAGTTCTTCTTTGATTTCCTGGTTGACCCAAACATTCTTGAGCAGAGTGGTCTTTAGTTTCCAAGTGTTTGAATTTCTTCCAAATTTTTTCTTGTGATTGAGTTCCAGTTTTTTTTTAAGATTTTTATTTATTTATTGAGAGAAAGAATAATAGAGAGCACGAGAGGGGTGAGAGTCAGAGGGAGAAGTAGACTCCCTGCTGAGCAGGGAGCCCAATGCGGGACTCGATCCCAGGACTCCAGGACCATGAGCCAAAGGCAGTCGCTTAACCAGCTGAGCCACCCAGGCGCCCTGAGTTCCAGTTTTAAAGCATTATGGTCTGAGAATACGCAGGGAATAATCTCAATCTTTTGGTATCGTTTGAGACCTGATTTGTGACCCAGTATGTGGTCTATTCTGGAGAAAGTTCCGTGTGCCCTCGAGAAGGAGTATTCTGTTGTTTTAGGGCAGAATGTTCTGTATATATGAGGTCCAGCTGCTCCAGTGTGTCATTCAAAACTCTTGTTTCTTTGTTGATTTTCTGCTTAGATGATCTATCGCTGAGAGTATTGAGGTCTCCTACAATTAATGTATTATTATCAATATGCTATTTTGGTTAGCAATTGGCTTATGTAGATGGCTGCTCCCATGTTGGGGCATAGATATTTACAATTGTTAGATCTTCTTGTTGGATAGACCCTTTAAGAATGATATAGTGTCCTTCCGTGTCTCTAACTACAGTCTTTTTTTTTTTTTTAAAGGTTTTATTTATTTATTTGACACAGAGAGAGAAAGCACAAGTAGGCAGAGAGGCAGGCAGAGAGAGAGGGAGAAGCAGACTCCCCACTGAGCAGGGAGCCCGATGCGGGGCT
>NW_027971795.1:0-207 GCF_054177405.1 Leptonychotes weddellii
ACCCCCAGAACCTCCAGAAAGGAATGTGGCCCGGCCAATATCTTTATTTTAGCCCAGTAAAACCCATGTTGGACTTCTGACCTCCAGAAATGTAAGATAATAAATGTCTGTTGCTTTTAAGCCACCGTCTTGGTGGTAATTTGTTACAGCAGTAATAGGAATCTACTACAGACTGCATATTAGATTATATTGTTGTATGAATATCAA
>NW_027971796.1:0-207 GCF_054177405.1 Leptonychotes weddellii
AAGATTTTATTTATTCATTTGAGACACAGAGATACAGAGAGAGAGAGATACAGAGAGAGCATGAGCAGGACGAGAGGCAGAGGGAGAGGGAGAAGCAGGCTCCCTGCTGAGCCAGGAGCCCGATGTGGGGCTCGATCCCAGGACCCTGGGATCATGACCTGAGCTGAAGGCAGACGTTTAACCATCTGAGCCACCCAGGCGCCCCTC
>NW_027971797.1:0-207 GCF_054177405.1 Leptonychotes weddellii
TGTAAACCTGAAACAAATAGTGTATGTTAAAAAAATTAAAAATAAAATAAAGTTAAAATTTTTTTTAATAAAATAAAAAATTGACCTCTACACTGAAAATTACCAAAAAAAAAAAAAAAAGATAAATTGAAGGATAGCCCATGCCCATGGATTGGAAAATGCAATACTGGAAAGATGTCAAACTTCTCCAACTTGATTTAGAGATCA
>NW_027971798.1:0-207 GCF_054177405.1 Leptonychotes weddellii
TAATGTGTTGTGCTCTGTGTTATTTAATCAGACCTAAATTTCATCTCACTATTTATTTCTTTTTTTTAAATTTTATTTTATTGTTAGTCACCATACAGTAGATCATTAGTTTTTGATGTAGTGTTCCATGATTCATTGTTTTCATATAACACCAGTGCTCCATGCAGTACGTGCCCTCCTTAATACCCGTCACCAGGCTAACCCATC
>NW_027971799.1:0-207 GCF_054177405.1 Leptonychotes weddellii
AGCAGCAGGGAGCCCAGCAGCAGCTCGCCCTGGCCCAGCAGGCGGCCCCGCTCCCGGCCGCGGCCCCGCTTCTCCGCCTTGACGCGCACGGCCAGGCGGCGCACCTGGTCCTCCGACAGCCCGTCCAGGCACACGTCCTGGTCGAAGGCGGCCTTGCGGCTCGGCCGCACCACGGCGCTGCGCTGCGGCCGCGTCTTGCCCGGCGGC
>NW_027971800.1:0-207 GCF_054177405.1 Leptonychotes weddellii
TTGTATCTTTCCAGCTAGATTTTAAGCTGCCTCAGGGCAAGGATCATATCCATTGCATTCTTTTTTTTTTTTAATTCTTATGTTAATCCCCATATATTACATCATTAGTTTTAGATGTAGTGTTCCATAACTCATTGTTTGTGCATAACACCCAGTGCTCCATGCAGAATGTGCCCTCCTCAATACCCATTACCAGGCTAACCCATC
>NW_027971801.1:0-207 GCF_054177405.1 Leptonychotes weddellii
ATGAAACTAAGAGCTGTTTCTTTGACAGAATTGATAAGATTTATAAGCCCCTATCCAGACATATCCAAAAGTAAAGAGAAAGGACCCAAATAAATAAAATCAGAAGTGAAAGAGGAGAGATCACAAACAACACCGCAAAATACAAACAACTATAAGAGAGTATTATGACAAATTATATGCCAACAAACTGGGCGATTTGGAAGAAAT
>NW_027971802.1:0-207 GCF_054177405.1 Leptonychotes weddellii
GGCGCCCCTGAACAATGTAATTTGTAACTAAGTGCAACACAATCAAATATCCTGTACTGGAAAAAGGAGAAGGACGAAGAGGAGAGGGAGGGAAAGGAGGGGGAGAAAGCTCAGAAAACACTAAGCAGGATAAATGTCGAAAAATCTACATGTAAGCATATTATTTTCACTTTACAGAAAATCAAAGATAAAGAAAAAAATCCTGAA
>NW_027971803.1:0-207 GCF_054177405.1 Leptonychotes weddellii
AACAGTCAAAAAAAAACAAAAGACAACTAACAGAATGGGAGAAGATATTTGCAAATGAGTTATCAGATAAAGGGCTAGTATCGAAAATCTATAAAGAACTCATCAAACAACACCCAAGGAACAAAAAATCCAATCAAGAAATGGGCACAGACATTTCTCCAAAGAAGACATCCAAATGGCCAATAGACACATGAAAAAATGCTCAGC
>NW_027971804.1:0-207 GCF_054177405.1 Leptonychotes weddellii
GCATTAAGAAAACTGATCCTTCCCCAAATCCTCCCTCTACTCTCCTTCAATCCTAGTTAAAAAAAAAAAATAAAGCATTTAATTCTAGAGTCAGAGATATAAAATACTTAAAACTTTTTTGATGGCTGCATAATATTCCATTGTGTATATATATATATATATATATATATATATATATATATATATATATATATATATATATATTCT
>NW_027971805.1:0-1121 GCF_054177405.1 Leptonychotes weddellii
GATACTTTGCGAGCAGCTGTTTTTGGATCTGCAGCAGATACAGTTTGTCTGCCTTTAATTACCCTACCATTGGCTACTTCGATAACTGAGAAATTAATGACGGGACTACCAGCGACGATATTGCTACTGCCGACAACCATATAGGGAATACCTAGCTGTTGCCAAGCGGGTAACGTGGCCTCTAAATCGTCAGGACTATGTGGCTGACCAATCAAACCATCGCTGGTAGCTTTTAGGGGCATTAACTCTAGATCTTTTTGAATAATCTGGGAGATTTGCTTATCACCAGCAAAGGGTACAAAGGCTACTTGATTCTTTTGAACGGGAGCATCTAAAAGAACCTCTATATTCAATGCTTCAGAATTGGCTTTTAAGGTAGTCAGACCAGTTAAACAGGTTATAACCAATACCGAATTGACCATATTTGTTATAACGTTAGATTTATTGAGTGTTAAAAGCATAATTAAGCCATTGAATGATTTATAGTTAAAATAGATGAAATGAATGGATTTAGACAAAAGAATCCAACTTCATTTAGTTTTGTTTAGTGCCGATTGTTAATTGTATAGGATTGTATTCTAACTCATAAGCTTCAATAAAATAAGAGGTTTCACTATTAGTTTTATTGATAGCCTCTTTAATAATTCTAGCATGATCTGGGCTTAGAGGAGAACCGTCTGATTTAATACTAATGTTTAAGTTATAACTAGGTTCAACTCTTATAGTTACTATTACTTTAGGGATACCTGTTTGGTTTAATTGCCTAAATATGTCGCCCCTAATTTTATTAATAAGATTTTGTTTTAAAGCTTTTCTTTCCGACTCACTAAGAGCAGGTTTTTGTCCTGTAGGATTCGCTTTAGTACCAAAAGTTGGAGTCCCAATATCATTTATTAAAGGATCCTCAGGGGTTTCATTATTTTGAGCATTTTCATCAGTAGGTTTATCGTCAATTTCTGTGTCTTCAAAAGGATTGACCGTAGTTTCAACAGGCTCAGAAGGGGTTTCATCACCAAAAAAAATGGATGAAAAATCTCTGGTTTTAGCAGGTTGAGTGGTTTGGTTTTGATTAGGGTTTATTGTATCCGTTGTAGTCGAGGGGCTTATATCGACAGAATCAG
>NW_027971806.1:0-207 GCF_054177405.1 Leptonychotes weddellii
TGTGCATCAACCATTAGAAGCAATGCTGGGCCATGCAGGACCCTGGAGACTCACTAGTTAGTAACCCTTTAGTGGCTGGGCTACTAGGAAGTCCAGGAAGGTCCCAGAGGAAGGGCCAAGGTGGCGGGGAGCACAGCACTTGGGAAGAGGTAGCAGGTTGGGGCAATGACTATGTATGAACTAGTCCTGAAGGCTATACTGGTACAC
>NW_027971807.1:0-207 GCF_054177405.1 Leptonychotes weddellii
CTTTGGGGTAAATACCCAGTAGTGCAATTGCTGGATCATATGGTAGCTCTATTTTCAACTTTTTGAGGAACCTCCATACAGTTTTCCAGAGTGGCTGCACCAGCTTGCATTCCCACCAACAGTGTAGGAGGGAGGAACTGAATTTTTAATTTTATTTAATTTTGATTTATTTTAATAGCCATATGTGGCTCCTGGCTACCATATTGG
>NW_027971808.1:0-207 GCF_054177405.1 Leptonychotes weddellii
TTCCATAGTAATGTCAGTGTGCTCAATGCCACTGACTGTATGATTACTGGCTAAATAGTAAGCTTTATAAAATATATATTTTACCACAATTTGAAAAAATAATCCCAAGATTACTTCATAACAATTTCCAAACAGAGGCAGAAACAGTGAGGAGATATTTCTGCACCACCGTCAAGTACCACCAGGGGTGTCCTGTGCTAGGGGAAA
>NW_027971809.1:0-207 GCF_054177405.1 Leptonychotes weddellii
AAACAGTCAAAAAAAACAAAAGACAACTAACAGAATGGGAGAAGATATTTGCAAATGAGTTATCAGATAAAGGGCTAGTATCGAAAATCTATAAAGAACTCATCAAACAACACCCAAGGAACAAAAAATCCAATCAAGAAATGGGCACAGACATTTCTCCAAAGAAGACATCCAAATGGCCAATAGACACATGAAAAAACGCTCAGC
>NW_027971810.1:0-207 GCF_054177405.1 Leptonychotes weddellii
AGGACCCCGCATTCTCCTCCATCGGGGCTGGGAGCCCCAGGGTGCCCAGTTCAGTCTTCTTAAATCCATGTGATAAGTGGGAGATGCAGCAGTGGGGCGGCCACTTAAATGTCCCTAAAGCTTCTCAGCCCAGCTTTGGATAAGGGGCTCACATGAAGCCAGGAATAAACCATTTCACCAAGAACCAGGAGAGAAGGAATATTGTCT
>NW_027971811.1:0-207 GCF_054177405.1 Leptonychotes weddellii
GAATTGAAGGGGAAAAAAGAATGGACCAGTTGCTGAGACTGAACTGCAAGCACACCAGGTTTGGGGGCTGGGGAGGGAGAGGGGTTTATAAAGAGACAGCTCTAGAGTAGAATCGAAGCAGCAGTGTTCAGAAAAGGCACTTTTCAGAAACCTTATGCTGCTAGCGCACACCCAGGGGCTAAGGGGTCCTGCTCTCTGCAGCAGCGG
>NW_027971812.1:0-207 GCF_054177405.1 Leptonychotes weddellii
TTTTTTTTTTTTTTAAGATTTTATTTATTTATTTCACAAAGAGAGAGAGATAGTGAGAGCAGGAACACAAGCCGGGGGTTGTGGGAGAGGGAGAAGCAGGCTTCCCGCCAAGCAGGGAGCCCGATGCGGGGCTTGATCCCAGGAACCTGGGATCATGACCTGAGCCGAAGGCAGACGCTTAACGACTGAGCCACCCAGGCGCCCCGG
>NW_027971813.1:0-207 GCF_054177405.1 Leptonychotes weddellii
TCTCTAGTTTTATTTAACTGTAACATATTTAGCATTGTTAAACAAAGGTAATTTTAGTATCTATTTTGTTTCATAGCTTTAATATCTACAGGTCTTATCAAAGACTTGTCAAAACTATCTTGTGTTTTATAAAATACATTTTTGATGCAGACTTAAAGTTATATTTTAAAAAATCCTACTATGTTTTTTGTCTATTTTGCTAGCTTC
>NW_027971814.1:0-207 GCF_054177405.1 Leptonychotes weddellii
ATAAGAATAAAAAAAAAAAAGAAGACTGGGCAAAAGACATAAAGAAACCTTTAATGGAAGAGGATATACAGATGGCAAGCATATGAAAATATGGTGAACATTACAAGCAGTTCGGGAAATGCAAGTTAAATTCACAATGAGATATACATGTCAGAATAGCTAAAATAAGAAAAAAAGTACAACACAAAATGCTTGCTAATATGTAGA
>NW_027971815.1:0-207 GCF_054177405.1 Leptonychotes weddellii
ATTAGTTCTAGATGAAGTGTTCCATGATTCATTGTTTGTGCATAACACCCAGTGCTCCATGCAGAACGTGCCCTCCTCAATACCCACCACCAGGCCAACCCATCCTCCCACCCCCCTCCCCTCTAGAACCCCCAGCCTGTTTTTCAGAGTCCATCGTCTCTCATGGTTCATCCACCCCTCCGATTTCCCCCGCTTCATTCTTCCCCT
>NW_027971816.1:0-12331 GCF_054177405.1 Leptonychotes weddellii
GAGAGATCACAACTAACACCAAAGAAATAGAAACAATTATTAGAAATTATTATCAACAACTATATGCCAATAAATTAAGCAACCTGGATGAAATGGAGGCCTTCCTGGAAACCTATAAGCTGCCAAGACCGAAACAGGAAGAAATTGACAACCTGAATAGACCAATAACCAGTAGCGAGATTGAAGCAGTGATCAAAAACCTCCCAAAAAACAAGAGTCCAGGGCCTGATGGATTCCCTGGGGAATTCTACCAAACATTCAAAGAAGAAATAATACCTGTTCTCCTGAGGCTGTTTCAAAAAATAGAAACAGAAGGAAAACTTCCAAACTCATTCTATGAGGCCAGCATTACCTTGATCCCCAAACCAGACAAAGACCCCATCAAAAAGGAGAATTACAGACCAATATCCCTGATGCATATGGATGCCAAAATTCTCAAGAAGATCCTAGCTACTAGGGTCCAGCAGTATATTAAAAGGATTATCCATCACGATCAGGTGGGATTTATCCCTGGGATGCAAAGGTCGTTCAACATTTGCAAATCAATCAGTGTGACAGAACACATTAAAAAGAGAAGAGACAAGAACCACATGGTCCTCTCCATGATGCAGAAAAAGCATTTGACAAAGTACAGCATCTTTTCCTAATTAAAACTCTTCAGTGTAGGAATAAAGGGAACATTCCTCAATTTCATAAAAACCATCTATGAAAAACCCACAGCGAATATCATTATCAATGTGGAAAAGCTGAGAGTCTTGGTGATCACAGCTTTGTAATATAGCTTGAAATCAGGCAACGTGATGCTGCCAGCTTTGATCAGGAACATGACAAGGATGCCCACTCTTGCCACTATTGTTCAACATGGTACTGGAAGTCCTAACAACAGCAATGAGACAGCAAAAAGAAATAAAAGGTATTCAAATTGGCAAGAAGCCAAACTCTCTCTCTTCGACATGATACTTTATGTGGAAAACCCAAAACACTCCATCCCCAAATTACTAGAACTCATACAGCAATTCAGTAATGTGGCAGGTTACAAAATCCATGCACAGAAATCAGTTGCTTTCCTATACACTAACAATGTAACTGTAGAAAGAGAAATTAGGGAATCGATTTAATTTACAATAGCACCAAAAACCGTAAGATACCTTGGAATAAACCTAACCAAAGACGTAAAGGATCTATACTCTAGAAACTACAAAACACTCATGAAAGAACTTGAAGAAGACACAAAAAGATGGAAAAACATTCCATGCTCATAGATTGGAAGAATAAACATTGTTAAAATGTCTGTGCTGCCCAGAGCAATCTATACTTTCAACACCATCCTGATCAAAATACCAATGGCATTTTTCAAAGTGCTGGAAAAAAGCATCCTAAAATTTGTATGGAACCAGAAAAGTCCCCAAATCACCAAGGAAATGTTGAAAAAGAAAAACAACGCTGGGGGCATCACATTGCCTGATTTCAAGCTATATTACAAAGCTGTGATCACCAAGACAGCATGGTACTGGCACAAAAACAGACACATATATCAATGGAACAGAATAGACAGCCCAAGATATGGACCCTCAACTCCATGGTCAACTAATCTTTGACAAAGAAGATAAAAATATCCAATGGAGGGGCATCTGGGTGGCTCATTTGGTTAAGCGGCTGCCTTCGGCTCAGGTCATGATCCCAGGATCCTGGGATTGAGTCCTGCATCAGGCTCCCTGCTCTGTGGAGAGCCTGCTTCTCCCTCTCCCTCTGCCTGCCTCTCTGCCTACTTGTGCTCTCTATCTCTCTGTCAAATAAATAAATAAATAAAATCTTTAAAAATACATCCAATGGAAAAAAAGACAGTTCTTTAATAAATGGTGCTGGGAAAATTAGACAGCTATGTACAGAAGAATGAAACTCGGCCATTCTCTTACACCATACACAAAGATAAACTCAAAATGGATGAAAGACCTCAATGTGAGACAGGAATCCATCAAAATCCTAGCAGAGAACATAGGCAGTAACCTCTTCGACATTGGCCACAGCAACTTCAAGACACGTCTCCAACGGCAAGGGAAACAAAATTGAAAATGAACTTTTGGGACTTCATCAAGATAAAAAGCTTCTGCACAGCAAAGGAAACAGTCAACAAAACAAAGAGGAAACCCATGGAATGGGAGAAAATATTTGCAAATGACACTACAGATAAAGGGCTGGTATCCAAGATCTATAAAGAACTTCTCAAACTCGATACCCAAAAAACGAATAAGTCAAAAATGGGCAGAAGACATGAACAGACACTTCTCCAAAGAAGACATAACAAAGGGTAACAGACACATGAAAAAATATTCAACACGATTAGCCATCAGGGAAATTCAAATCAAAACCACATTGAAATACCACCTTACAGCAGTTAGAATGGCAAAAATGGACAAGGCTAGAAACAACAAATGTTGGAGAGGTTGTGGAGAAAGGGGAACCCTCTTACACTGTTGGTGGGAATGCAAGTTGGTACAGCCACTTTGGAAAACAGTGTGAAGGTTCCTCAAAAAGTTAAAAATAGAGCTACCCTATGACCCAGCAATTGCACTGCTGGGTATTTACCCCAAAGATACAGATGTAGTGAAAAGAAGGGCCACATGCACCTCAATGTTCATGGCAGCAAAGTGCACAATAACCAAACTGTGGAAGGAGCCAAGATGCCCTTCAACAGACAAATGGATAAAGATGTGGTCCATATATACAATGGAATATTGCTTAGCCATCAGAAAGGATGAATACCCACCATTTACATCAACATGGATGGAACCGGAGGAGATTATGCTAAGTGAAATTAGTCAAACAGAGAAAGACAATTATCATATGGTTTCACTTATTTGTGGAACATAAGCAATAACATGGAGGACATTAGGAGAAGGAAGGGAAAGAGGAAGGGGGGGAAGTCAGAGGGCGAGATGAACCATGAGAGACTATGGAGTCTGGAAAACAAACTGAGGGTTTTAGAGGGGAGGGGGTAGGGGGATGGGTGAGCCCAGTGATGGGTATTAAGGAGGGCACCTATTGCATGGAGCGCTGGGTGTTATACACAAACAAAGAATCATGGAACACTGAATCAAAAACTAATGATGTACTGTATGGTGACTAACATAACACAATAAAAAAATTATAAAAAAATAAAACTGACTAGAAAAGAAAGTGTAAATAGGTCTATAACAAATATAGAAATTAAATTAGTAATTTAAAATCTATCTGCAGAGGAAAGCCCAGACCTACATATCTTCATTGGTATATTCTGTTAAATATTTAAGGAAGAAACTAAATGAATCTTTGAGAAACTCTTCCAGAAAACAGAAAGAGGAACCATTTCCCAGCTCATTCTACAAAGTCAATATTACTCTGATTCCAAATCCAAAGATGTTACAAGGACACTATAAACTGATATCCTTCATAAATATGGATTAAACAATCCCCAATAAAATACTAGCAAACCTTATCCAGAGACCTATAAAAAAGATTATACCCATGATCAAGTGGAATTTATCCGAAAAGTGCAAGATTTGCTTAACATGTGAAAATGAATAAATGTAACACACCATCTTAATAGAATAAAGGAAAAGAAGCACATGTTCATCTTGATAGTTGTAAAACAGGGCATTTGACAAATCAAAGACTTCTTTATAATTAAAACCCTTAAACTAGGAATAAAAGGACAGGTCCTCAACCTGATAAACTGCATCTGTATAAAGAAACCTCACAGCCAAAATCATACTTGATGGTAAAAGATGGAGTGCTTTCTTCCCTAACTTTGGGAATAAGGCAAGGATGACTTATTCAACATTGTACTGGACGTTTTAGCCCGAGCAATAGAAAGAGAGAGAGAGAGAGAGAGAGAGAAAGAAAGAAAAAGAAAGAAAGAAAAAGAAAGAGATAAAAAAAGAAAGAAAAAGGAAGAGAGGGAGGGAGGAAGGAAGCAAGGAGGAAGAGGGAAGGAAGAAGGAATGAAAGGGAAGGAAAGAAAGAAAAGGAGGAAAGAATGGAGATAAGGAGGCAGGGAGGTAGTGAAGGAAAGGAAGGAAGAATGGAAGCAAGGGAGGGAGAAAAGAAAAGGGAGAGGAGGAAAGAAGAAACAGTGGAGAGATGGAGGGAGGGAGAAAGTGAGAGTGAGTGAGAAAGTGAGAGAGAAGAGAGAAGAAAGGGAAGAAAGGAATAATAAAAGATAGCCAAACTAAAAGGAAGAAATAAGAAATAAATTTTCTGTATTTGCAAAAGACATGAAATCTTAAGGAATTCACACACTCAAAAGCACTAGAACTAATAAATGTTCAGTGTTTTGGAACTCAAGACCAATATACAAGGAACTATTGTATTGCCTTAAATTAATCTGTAGATTCAAAATGACCTGTATCAAAATCTCAAGAGGCATTTTTTTTTGCAGAAATTTGACATGCTGATCTTAAAATTTATATGGAAATGCAAAGGATGTAAAATAGCCACAACAATTTTGAAACTAAAGAACAAAGTAAATGTAGGACTTACACCTCTTGCTTTCAAAATTTGTTATAAGGGTACAATAATCAAGACAGTGTGGCACTGGCCTAAGTATAGACATATAGATCAACAGGACAGAATTGAGAGTCAAAAAACAAACCCTTATATTTATGGTCAATTGATTTTGGATAAAGGTACCAAGCCAACTCAATGGGGGAGAAGACTGTCTTTTTAAGAAAGATTGGTAAGACCATTGGATATCCATATACACAAAAATTAATTTAAAAAGGACTTGGTCCTAAGTGTAAAAGCCAAAATTATAAATCTTTTAGGAGAAAATATTTGTGACCTTCTGTCAAGCAAATAGCATAGGTACAATACCAAAATGACCAATAAAACAATAAACTGATAAATTAGACTTTACAGGGGCGCCTGGGTGGCTCAGTCGTTAAGCGTCTGCCTTCGGCTCAGGTCATGATCCCAGGGTCCTGGGATCGAGCCCCGCATCGGGCTCCCTGCTGGGCGGGAGGCCTGCTTCTCCCTCTCCCACTCCCCCTGCTTGTGTTCCCTCTCTTGCTGTCTCTCTCTCTGTCAAATAAATAAATAAAATATTTTTTAAAAATTAGACTTTACAAACATTAAAAACTTTTGCACTTCAGAAGGCAGTAAGAAAATAAAGACAAACCACAAATTGGAGAAATATTTTCAAATCACTTATCTTATAAAGCATTTGTACCCAGAATATATAAGAAATCTTAAAACTCAGTAATAAAATACAGCAACTCAATTAAAACAAAAGAGTAGAATAACTCATTAAAGAAGATACACAAATGGGGCACCTGGGTGGCTCAGTCAGTTAAGTGTCTGCCTTCGGCTCAGGTCATGATCCCAGGGTCCTGGGATCGA
Organism: Leptonychotes weddellii; assembly: GCF_054177405.1. Taxonomy (NCBI): domain Eukaryota; kingdom Metazoa; phylum Chordata; class Mammalia; order Carnivora; family Phocidae; genus Leptonychotes; species Leptonychotes weddellii. Next base: position 5,377 of record NW_027971816.1, read on the forward strand.
GCCCCGCATCGGGCTCCCCGCTCTGCGGGGAGCCTGCTTCTCCCTCTCCCACTCCCCCTGCTTGTGTTCCCTCTCTCGCTGTGTCTTTCTCTATCAAATAAATAAAATCTTAAAAAAAAAAAAAGAAGGTACACAAATGTCTAATAAACATGAAAAAGATACTCAACATTATTAGCCATTAGGGAAATGCAAACTGTAACCAAAATGAGGTATTTCTTTACCCTGGCAAACATTAATCCTTTTACTATCTCCATAGTTTGCCTTTTCCAGAATGCCATATAATTGGAATCACACACAATGTAGCCTTTTCAGATTGCATTTTTTCCCTACATAATATACATTTAAGGTTTCTCTGTATCTTTTCATGGATTGATAGCTCATTTTTTTTAGCTATGAGTAATTTTCCATTGTCTGGATGTGCCACTGTTTATTTGCTCACCTGCTAAATTACATCTCTGTTGCCTTCTAGTTTGGGTAATTATGAATAAAGCTGCTATAAACATTTGTGTGCAGGTTTTTGCGTAGACCTAAGTTTTTAGCTCATTTGGGTGAATGCCAAAGAGCCAATTGTTGGCTTGTATGAAGGGTTTTTTAAAAAAATTTTAATTCCAGTAAACATACAGTATTATATTAGTTTCAGGTGTATAATAGTGATTCAGCATTTCTATACATTATGCAGTGCTCATCATGATAAATGTACTCTTAATTCCCTTCACCTATTTCACCCATCCCCCCCCACCTGCCTCTGGTAACCATCAGTTTGTTCTCTATAGTTGAGAGTCTGTTTTTTGGTTTGTCTCTTTTTTTCTTTGTTCATTTGTTTTGTTTCTTAAATTCCACATGACTGAAATCACATGGTATTTGTCTTTCTTTGACTGACTTATTTCACTTAACATTATATCCTCTAGATCCATCCATGTTGTTGCAAATGGCAAGATGTGTATGTGTATGTGTAATGTATATGTGTATTTAATATAATCAGGGCTTATACAGTGTATGCTGTTCTGCCTCATCTTTTTACTTAATTTATCTCACACAACTTTTACATCACTACAAAGAGCTCCACTTCATTTTTAAGTGTTCAACAATAGCGGGATGAGTGCAAAAAGAGATAATGGCTTCATTTGAAGTTTGAATAGCCAAAGTCAGAAATTGTTAAGGGGGTCTTATTTATTTGGTTTTTTTTTGTTTGTTTGTTTGTCTAATTTTTCTATTTCCCCTGCTAGAATTGGAGTTCCAAGAGGCTGCCGGGAGCTTTGCTATTTTGTTTAACGTTCTATCTCTAGCATCTAAAATGATAAAAACCACAGCACCTAACACTTATTGAATGCTTACATTTTGTGTTTCATGCATTTTCTCTCATTAAATGCATAAAACAACTCTATGAAGTATATACTATCAGCATCACCATTTTATAGATTAGTAGGCTGAGACACAGAAAAGTTGGGTTACTTGTCCCAAACCACACACTGTTAAGAGGTAGAGCCATGATTTGAGCCCAGACAGTCTGATTAGTCCTCTTTTTAACCACTGGGCTAGGCACTGAGCCAAAGGGTGCAAGGTCAGGAAGAGACATGCCTGGATCCAAAGAAGAAAAGTCTATATCACCGTCAGATCTTGAACTTTTGGCTAGATGCAGAAACAGGACACAGCTTTGGATTGTTGCCCTTGTGGGAGGAATGAGTGCTTTTCTTTTCTGTGTGTATGTATAGGTGCATGTGGGATGATTGTATTATAATAGGTGTGTGTCGTCTGGCATAGAGTGCAGTCAACTTCTGTGGTTTTTACCTGCACAGCACACCTTCCTCTCTTCTTTTGGTAGAGGCCTCCCTTTTGCTTCGAAGATTCTTCCTCCCCACTCCAACTAAAGCAAGCTGTCCTTCTCGCTTATGTGGGCCCATCAGAGCACTTCCCTGGGATTCTAATATACTAGAGTAGAGAAGGAAGGCAATGTGAAGACAGAGCAGAGCAAGATTCACAACACTGGCCTTAGAAGATCAGAGTGATGTAGTCACAAGTCAAGAAATGCTGGCAGCCACAAGAAGCTGGAAGAAGTAAGGAATGGATTTTTCACCAGAATCTCTGGAGGGAATGCAGTCATGCCAATGCCTTGTTTTTGGTCCAGTGATACTGATTTCAGACTTCTGACCTCCAGAATTGCAGGGAATAAATTGCTATTGTTAAGCCACCAAGTTTGTGGTAATTTATGACAGCAGCCACAGGAACTTGCTATTGTTAAGCCACAAGTTTGTGGTAATTTATGACAGCAGCCACATAGAATACTATTTCCTATTTATCTCAAATTCCTTTGAATTCAAAATTTTATCAGTAGTATTACCAAGGTGGCTTTCATTTTCTCTAAAAATGTTTTGCAAAATGTTGGCTGCCTGCTCTATTTGTTGACTCACAAGGTAGTGCATGTCTTTCCTTCTTTTTCACCTTCTCTCTTTCCTTCTTTCCCTCTCTCTTATCCAAGTACTCTTTGTTCTGGACACCTGATGTTTTATTTTGGTTTATTTCTGTGTTGTCTATCCTTCTGAGACAATCAGAAGAGTGCTGTTTTTGTCCTTTTGGTAAAAAAAAAATAAATAACCTTGTTATTGGGTCCAAACCAATATAGATTTTGCCAATAAGAAAAGTGAGCATCCCCCATTTTTGCAAAGTCCTGACAGGTCCTGTTTCATCACTTTATGCTTATTACCATATAAGGTACACTTTCTTCTTGGAATGTCTTAAAATATTTTTATATAGTTAGAAATGTCAAAAGAAAATTCAGAGAGCTTTACTTGATATGAATATTTTATAGAGTGAGAAGCTAACTGCGAACACGGAGATTTCAAACAGAAAGTGGTTAGAGCAGAGCTTTCAGTAGTTACTGTTCAGTTGATGAAGCAGGAGGGAGTAAGTACATTGTTTTCTCTTGTGATTGGTTACTAGAAACTCACTCCTTTTCATTGCATAATGCATATGCTTATAGCTGATTATCTAGGAAACTGTAAGGTCATGCTGTAAGGACATAAAGAAGGCTTAAGTTTTGTTTCAGGTCAGAGTCAGCATTTCAGGTAAGTCAGGACAGTTTTAAGTTTTGGTTATGTGACTATGAGTGTTTGGTCTAGTGGTATTCAAACAGAATATTTTGGTTTTTCTTTAATAGAAATAAATGTCAGCATCTAGGATCACAGTACCTAGGATTAAATCTCAGCTTTTACTTTTCTTAATTGTGTGACATTTGTAAATTCAAATGCTTACTCTAATTGTTTAAGCCTTGGAATTTCTCATCTGTAAAGTGGGGTAGCAGTAAGGTGGTTACAAGGATTAAAGGAGTTAGTATATGGCAAGCACTTAGAACAGTGTCTGGCACATAGCAAATGCTTGACAAATGCTGCTCTTACCATCATTGTCATCATCACCATTACTGTCATCGAGATCATTGTCAGTGTTAGTGTGAGGACTCTGCCGCCTCACCTGTGTATCAGAGCAGGGTCACTTTCCATCTTCTGGCTTGCCATCTCTTTAACCTGGTTTTCCTATTGTAAGTGGCAAGCCCTAGGCAGGACATGTGTTTTTCTATTTATACTTGACCAGGAGGAATTAATAAAAGGCTTTCAGTTTGAGGTGTGACTCATTTTTATGAGCTATATTGTCTGCCAAAAGCAATAACTTGGTTGAATTACTTTAAATAATATTTTAATTTCTCAGTTTTGTTTTGCAGTATAGATGTTCAGACAAGATTTTCATATATATATACAAAATTTTTAACCACTTTTGAAATTGAGGAATGACTACAGTTTTGTTATATTCATTCACTCATTCATTCATTCATTCAGTATGTGTGTGTGTGTGTATATATATATATATATATATATGTATATAAAAGGACAGGCTCCTTTTTAAAATATATAATACAAATAGTGAAATTACTCCAGTTTGTTATTAATGGAGTACCAGTAATGGAGCTTTATATTTTTCTAACATCTTAGTCAATATTTAAATGTGTTCAAGGTATACAACATTAAATAGGTTTGCTTAAGAACTGAAGTTGAGCAGAACTTCAGAGCATCTGTGAGCTTGCTTATTTTTCTGTATTATTACCATTAGTAGGCATTTCTTTTTTATTTAAAAAATTTTTGATTGAAGTATAGTTCACATAAGGTGTTACATTAGTTTGAGATGTACAGAATAATGATTTGACAATTCTACATCACCAAGTATACATAAGTGTAGTTAACCATCTGTCACCATACATGTTATTACAATCTTACTGACTATATTCCCAATGCTATATTTTTCATCCTTATGACTTATTTATCTTATAAGTTTGTACTTCTTAATCCCCTTCACCTATTTCACCCAACCCCATCTCTTCTCCCCTTAGGCAGCCACCAGTTTGTTCTCTGTATTTATGAGTCTTGCTTCTGTTTTGGTTTGTTGGTTTGTTTGTTCATTTGTTTTACTTTTTATTTTATTTTATTTTTTAAAGATTTTATTTATTTATTTGACAGAGAGAGACAGCGAGAGAGGGAACACAAGCAGTAGAGGGAGAAGCAGGCTTCCCGCCAAGCAGGGAGCCCAATGTGGGGCTCCATCCACCCTGGATTGATCACCCAGGTGCCCCTTGTTTTACTTTTTAGATTACACATATAAGTGAAATAATACGGTATTTTTCTTTCTCTGTGTGACTTATTTCACTTAGCATACTGCTCTCTAGGTCCATCCATATTGTTGCAAATGGTGAGATCTCATTCCTTTTTACAGCTGAGTAATATTCCATTCCACATCTTTATCCATTCATCTATCGATGGGACACTTAAGCTGCTTATATATCTTGGCTATTGTAAATAATACTGCAGTAAACATAAGGGTGCATATATATTTTCAAATTAGTGTTTTTGTTTTCCTTGGGTAGATACTCAGTAGTGGAATTACTGGGTCATATGGTATTTCTATTTTTAAGTTTTTTAAGGAATCTTCATCTTAATTGGCATTTTTTAAGCTTTTTTTTTTAAAGATTTTATTTATTTATCTGACAGAGAGAGCACAAGCAGGGGGAGCAGCAGGCAGAGGGAGAAGCAAACTCCCTGCTGAGCTCAGAGCCCAATGTGGGGCTCAATCCCAGGATCCTGGGATCATGACTGAGCCGAAGACAAAACTTAACTGACTGAGCCACCCAGGCACCCCCTTTTTTTTAAAGTTTTTATTTACATTCCAGTTAGTTAACATACAGTGTAACATTAGTTTCAGGTGTACAATCCAGTGATTCAGCACTTCCATACAGCCAGAGATCTAAGCGAATCAGATGGAAGTAACATGACTGATGGAGAATTTAAAGCAGCAATCATAAGGATACTCACTGGGTTTGAGAAAAGAATAGAAAACATCAGTGAGACCCTTACCACAGAGATAAAAGAGCTTAAAAAGGCATTTCTTATTTAATATCCATCCATGAAACTGTGGCAGGCTAACTTTTCTTGCATGTAGGCCCTTTACATTTCTTTTTTTTTTTTTTTAAGATTTTATTTATTTGAGAGAGAGAAAGAGATAGAGAGAGAATGAGATAGAGAGCATGAGATGGGGGAGGGTCATAGGGAGAAGCAGACTCCCTGCTGAGCAGGGAGCCCGATGCGGGACTCGATCCTGAGACTCCAGGATCATGACCTGAGCTGAAGGCAGTCGCTTAACCAACTGAGCCACCCAGGCGCCCCGGCCCTTTACATTTCTTGACAGACATCTAGATAAACTGAAATAATGCTCATGTTCTCTTTATAACCTTCAACCTAAACAGTAGTTCAGTTTCTATCTGAACACTTTAAGTATTAGAGATCAACCCCTAAATGATCTCATTCCATTTCTGGACCATGTTAATATTAGAAACATTTTTAATGTTGATAAAATTTTCTCTGTAGTTTTTATTCATTAATTTCTGTTTGACCTAAGGAGGGACATAGGCCAAATCTATTGCCCTTCTCCATGAGAGAATGTATGCATCTGCATCTACACCCACATCTAGATCAGCATCTAGCTCCACATTTGTCTCCATGCCTGCCTCACAGTCTATGTCTATGTCTGTGTAGCTACATCTCTGTTTGTAGAGTCCTCTGGGAATTCCTCTAGACCAAGTTAAATATCTCTACTTCCTTTACTGGTTCCTAGTTTAAATAGTTTGGGCCTCTTTTCTTTTTCTTTTTTCTTTTTTTTTTTAAGATTTTATTTATTTATTTGAGAGAAAGAGAGAAAGAGTGTGCACAAGCAGGGGGAGGGGCAGGTAGAGGTAGAGGGAGAAGCAGATTCCCTGCTGAGCAAATAGCCCAACTCGGAGCTTGATCCCAGAACCCTGAGATCATTACCTGAGCCAAAGGCAGATGCTTAACCGACTGAACCACCCAGGCTCCCCTGCACCTCTTTTCTTAAGACATTTCATTTTGTCTATCTTCTCTGTGTGGCATTAAATTAAATGTGAAGCAAAATTTTCCTTTTCTGAAAGGAAAGCCTTTTTTCCTCATGCTAACAAGCCTCAGGGGAAACAGTTGTTCATTTTTGGATGTCTTCTGCTGGACAGACAGCATTGCCTTTAGTAAATTCTGGGGCTATTAGCTTCCGAAGTCCTACCACCTCAGGTGCATTAGGTTCATGACTGCCATTCTTAGAATTTAGAACTCCATCTCTACTCTCAATTTAGGGAATCGGACCTTATGTGAATGAGGCCACTTTTCCTCCTCAACCATGGAATTCCACAGACTTTGTGTTTTCCCTTCTGAAACACTCTAGCATGATATCTATAGGCCTAGGATTTTTATTTTTTATTTTTAAATTTTATTTTATTATGTTATGTTAGTCACCATTCATTACATCATTAGTTTTTGATGTAGTGTTCCATGATTCATTGTTTGTGTATAACACCCAGTGCTCCATTCAGTACATGCCCTCCTTAATACCCATCACCGGGCTAACCCATCCC
>NW_027971817.1:0-1121 GCF_054177405.1 Leptonychotes weddellii
GCAGACGGCTTCAGGTGCCCCTCCCCTAGGCTAGGGCCAGCCACTCAGGGATGTTTCCCAGACTGGCTGCCTGAGTTGGCATGGATTGGGGCTGGGGCTGGGTGTGGTGCTGCCATGGGTGGAGGGCACCTCTCCCTGCCCCACTTGGTGTCAAGTATGGTCATCTTGGTCACTTGGAAGGGCTGATGGTGGTGTTCAGATCCCCTTAGAAGTAGTGGAGTGCCTGGGGGCTTGGCTGCTGAGTTGGCATGGACTGGGATTGGGGCTGGGGCTGGGGCCGGGTATGGTGGGGGAGGCAGCTCCCCTTAGGGGTGGTGGAGTGCCCAGGGACTTGGCTGCCTGAGTTGGCATGGAATGGGGCTGGGGCTGGGTGTGGAGCTGCCCTGGGTGGGGAGGCAGCTCTCCCTGCCCCATTTGGTGTCAGGCATGGCCATCTTGGTTATTTGGAAGGGCTAATGGTGCTGGCTAGGGTGCCTTGAGGAGGTGGGGTCCTGGGAATTTGTTTGGGCTGAGTGGGTTGTTCCCTCGTCCCTGCTCCCCATGTGAAGCGAGGCTGTTGCCCTGGCATGGCCTCCCTCTGCCTCCAGAACTCTGCTGCCTGAGAGGAGAGGGGGTCCCTGGGCCTTCTGAGCCTATTTGCCTGAGGACAACTTGGGGGGGCTCATCTCCCCAGCGCCATCCTCGTTTTCCGACTCTTCTGGGATGGGCTCGAGCCCCTCCTTGGGGGGCTCCCCAGCCTCCTGGTCTCCTGCCTGGGCGAGGCCCTCTGGCTCACAGCCAGGACCTCTTGGGCCCGCCCTGGAAGCACTGCCCATCTGGGCAGGAGTGGGGCCCCCAGGGGCCGCTGAGGGTCTTGCCTGACCTAGGCCCACAGAGGACGGAGCATTTTCATCTTCCTGAGTGGCAGGGAAGAACTTGGAGATCTCCTGAGGGGCAGGGGCAGCCCTGGCAGCATCATAGGGTTCAGGAGCAGCCCTACGAGCTTCGGCAGTGCCAGGATCTGCCTCACTGGCCTCCACGTTCGCTGGGGCAGGCTTGGCAGTATCTTCATTGGCTGGGAAGGCCTCGGTTTCATCTCCACCGGCAGCGGTGCCCTCCGTGATGACTTCAAGAGCCAGGGC
>NW_027971818.1:0-207 GCF_054177405.1 Leptonychotes weddellii
AATGAACGCAGGAGAATATTCTACCCCCGTCCAGCCTTGTGTTAACTGCATTCCAGGTTGACATTTTCATTCCAGCTATTGAGAGACCTTGACTCACAAGACCCAGCCAAGCCATGCCCAGATTTCTGATCCACAGAAACTGTGAGACAATAAATATTGCTGCATTAAGCCACCAAATTTTGGAGTAATCTGTTACACAGAGATAGA
>NW_027971819.1:0-207 GCF_054177405.1 Leptonychotes weddellii
CTGCATGGAGCACTGGGTGTTATGCACAAACAATGAATCATGGAACACTTCATCTAAAACTAATGATGTAATGTATGGGGATTAACATAAGAATAAAAAAAAAAAAACTTAACTAGTTTCCTTAAAGTAAATTAATGAATTTAACCTTTATTTTCTATAGCTTGTTTAATATATTTTTTATTTTTTTAGCCTTGTTTAATTTAAATA
>NW_027971820.1:0-207 GCF_054177405.1 Leptonychotes weddellii
GGGAGGAGGGGTTAGCCTGGTGATGGGTACTGAGGAGGGCACGTTCTGCATGGAGCACTGGGTGTTATGCACAAACAATGAATCATGTAACACTACATCTAAAACTAATGATGTAATGTATGGGGATTAACTTAACAATAAAAAAAGTAAAAAAAAAATACCACACAGTGTATTTTTATTTTTATTTTTTTTAAAGATTTTATTTAT
>NW_027971821.1:0-207 GCF_054177405.1 Leptonychotes weddellii
CTTTATCTTCTAAGTCAGCTGTCATACCTTGCAGTTGAATTTCCTGTAAGTTGTCTGTCAAATGGCCCTTTTTTAAATGGAGCAGAACGAACCCGAGTTCTGGCTCTCAGAAGCAGAGTGCAGGGTTTCAGCACAAATACTGTCTGAGAATCCCAAATGGGAGCCTGCACACAACAGAACATATCCTGGATTTAAAGAAATGTCCTC
>NW_027971822.1:0-207 GCF_054177405.1 Leptonychotes weddellii
GACTGGGGTGAAGCACCATTCTTTGAACTCTGGCTGCAGGAAAAATCCAGGGTTCTAGGATTGGGCCTCATCCAACTGTACTGATTCTGGGTCGTTAGTAAGGAAAGGGGCATTGCTATGTACTCCAAGTACAATCGCCAAAGAATAGACACATCACCCAAACCATGAAAAAAGCACCAGGCCCAGGGCTCAGCTCTTCTTGACCTA
>NW_027971823.1:0-207 GCF_054177405.1 Leptonychotes weddellii
AATGAACCCAGGAGAATATTCTACCCCCGTCCAGCCTTGTGTTAACTGCATTCCAGGTTGACATTTTCATTCCAGCTATTGAGAGACCTTGACTCACAAGACCCAGCCAAGCCATGCCCAGATTTCTGATCCACAGAAACTGTGAGACAATAAATATTGCTGCATTAAGCCACCAAATTTTGGAGTAATCTGTTACACAGAGATAGA
>NW_027971824.1:0-207 GCF_054177405.1 Leptonychotes weddellii
GGTGGAGGCAAAGTGTTGGTATTTTTAAAAAGCTTTCTAGAGGATTCAGGGGTGCAGTGAGGTTGAAACTTTTGCTCTGTGCCCTGACTAACCAATCCCATCACTCTGCTCTGTGGAAGATCTGCATGTATTTCAGCTCTTGAGATGTCCTTCCCTCCTTCCTTGTCTTTGCTCTGCCCTCCAGGGACCCTTCTCTTCCATTTGCAC
>NW_027971825.1:0-207 GCF_054177405.1 Leptonychotes weddellii
GGAACAAAGGAAATTTTAGAAAATTTTAATGCTTATGTGTGGGCTCAGCTTTATTATTAGATTCTGCACTGGTAAACCTAAAACCATTATAAAAATGCAACCAAGTACAGTATTCTTTCTTGATCAAAACTCTTCAGAGTATAGGGATAGAGGGTACATACCTCAATATCATAAAAGCCATTTATGAAAAACCCACAGCAAATATCA
>NW_027971826.1:0-207 GCF_054177405.1 Leptonychotes weddellii
TGCTCAGTGCCAGAGTCTATGAGAGGAATTAAGGTGCCTGCAATGTGATACTTCATTGGGATTCCCAGAACTCTTGGGAGGGACTGGTGGGGGTAAGATGAAGCAGCTTTACGATGAACGCATAGGTGTATATATAGGAAAGGGTGACGGAGAAGGGGAAAGGAAGAATGAGGGACTATGTGTATATGATCATGAAATACGGGGTGA
>NW_027971827.1:0-1121 GCF_054177405.1 Leptonychotes weddellii
GAAAAAGAAAAGCAAAGCTGGTGGCATCACAATTCCGGACTTCAAGCTCTACTACAAAGCTGTCATCATCAAGACAGTATGGTACTGGCACAAAAACAGACACATAGATCAGTGGAACAGAGTAGAGAGCCCAGAAATGGACCCTCAACTCTATGGTCAACTCATCTTTGACAAAGCAGGAAAAGAATGTCCGATGGAAAAAAGACAGTCTCTTCAACAAATGACGTTGGGAAAATTGGGCAGCCACATGCAGAAGAATGAAATTGGACTATTTCCTTACACCACACACAAAAATAAACTCAAAATGGATGAAAGACCTAAATGTGGGACGGGAGTCCATCAAAATCCTAGAGGAGAACACAGGAAGCAACCTCTTCGACCTCAGCTGCAGCAACTTCTTCTTAGACACATTGCCAAAGGCAAGGGAAACAAGGGCAAAAATGAACAATCAAGATAAAAAGCTTTTGCACAGCAAAAGGAACAGTCAACAAAACCAAAAGACAACTGACAGAATTGGAGAAGATATTTGCAAATGACATATCAGATAAAGGGCTCGTATCCAAAATCTATAAAGAACTTATCAAACTCAATGGGCTTCTCTTGCTCCTAGCATCTTGCTGACTATGCTAAGGATGTGGGGCTCTGGCCCATTTCTCAGAGTTGTGTTTGAAGCAAGCAACTGTGAACAGTTGAACAAATAATCCAATCAAGAAATGGGCAGAAGACATGAACAGACATTTTTCCAAAGAAGACATCCTAATGGCCAACAGACAAATGAAAAAGTGCTCAACATCACTCAGCATCAGGGAAATCCAAATCAAAACCTCAATGAGATACCACCTCACACCAGTCAGAATGGCTAAAATTAACAAGTCAGGAAATGACAGATGTTGGCAAGGATGCGGAGAAAGGGGACCCCTCCTACACTGTTGGTGGGAATGCAAGCTGGTGCAGCCACTCTGGAAAACAGTATGGAAGTTCCTCAAAAAGTTGAAAATAGAGCTATCATACGACCCAGCAATTGCACTACTGGGTATTTACCCCAAAGATACAAATGTAGTGATCTGAAGGGGTACGTGTACCCCAATGTTTATAGCAACAATGTCCACAATAGCCAAACT
>NW_027971828.1:0-207 GCF_054177405.1 Leptonychotes weddellii
CCTTTGCTTCGTCTTCTAACCCAGCTGCCTCAGTCTCCCCGGGGTGAAGACCAGCCTTCAGCATGGCCTCCATCAAGCTGAGCTGCAGCAGCTGACCCTTGGGCCCAACCTAATTGGAGGGAGGCTCTGGCCCCTTCTGCCATTTTCGAGTTCGGATAAAGCAGCAGGTGCAGGCCTTGGGGTCCGGCTTCCCCAGGGGTTTCTTGG
>NW_027971829.1:0-207 GCF_054177405.1 Leptonychotes weddellii
AAAATCTTAATAGCATATGGTGCATTATTTACCACCAAATCAGTGAGTACTTTCAAAGGAATTATAATTTGATTCACAACTGACTTCTTTTTTTTTTTTTTAAAGATTTTATTTATTTATTTGAGAGAGAGAGAATGAGAGAGAGCACATGAGAGGGGGGAGGGTCAGAGGGAGAAGCAGACTCCCTGCCGAGCAGGGAGCCCGATG
>NW_027971830.1:0-207 GCF_054177405.1 Leptonychotes weddellii
GCAGGGAGCCCGATATGGGGCTCCATCCCAGGACCCTGAGATTGTGACCTGAGCCAAAGGCAGATGCTTATCCAGTTGAGCCACCCAGGCGCCCCCTGTTATGCCCTTTCTTTTTGCCAACATAATATTAGGCCAGACCAACTGCTAACAAAGGTTAGGAGCTGTCCTCCCTGAGGACTGAACTCAGGACCTTCACATGTTGAGAAT
>NW_027971831.1:0-207 GCF_054177405.1 Leptonychotes weddellii
TCTGGCTGTGGTTATGGCTCAATCTCTGGCTGTGGCTATGGCTCAGGATGGGGCTGTGGAAGAGGCTCCTGCTGTGGGTGTGGATATGGCTCTGGCTCTGGCTACTGTGGCTACCGGCCATTTTGCTACGGAAGATGTTACTCTTCTTGCTGCTAGACCATCAGTCTCCAAGCCCCATTTGCTTCTGAAATGACACATCTAAAGAGA
>NW_027971832.1:0-207 GCF_054177405.1 Leptonychotes weddellii
TTTTTTTAAAGATTTTATTTATTTATTTGAGAGAGAGAGAATGAGAGAGAGAGAGCACATGAGAGGGGGGAGGGTCAGAGGGAGAAGCAGACCCCCCGCCGAGCAGGGAGCCCGATGCGGGACTCGATCCCGGGACTCCAGGATCATGACCTGAGCCGAAGGCAGTCGCTTAACCAACTGAGCCACCCAGGCGCCCTTTCTACATCC
>NW_027971833.1:0-207 GCF_054177405.1 Leptonychotes weddellii
TCTGTGTATGTGTGTGTGTGATTTATTATTTTTTTCTTTTTCAATATTCTCAATGTTTAAACAAACTACTTTTAAATTAACCCAGTTAGATCTGTTTAGATAACAAACTTTTTGACTCCTAGAAAATCATAAAGCATTATGTAACCAAATATGACTATGGAGACATTAAAGTTTTCCAAATCTGCAAAAAAAAAAAAAAGGATAGAG
>NW_027971834.1:0-207 GCF_054177405.1 Leptonychotes weddellii
ATATTTTGGTCTGTTAAAAGAAACTACCTCCCAAAATTTTAAAGAAAGAAAAACTTATATATGTACAAAAATAAGGGTAAATATGATGAAGGGACAGAATCTAAATGTAAAGATGAAAATTATAAAAGATTTTATAAAAGGAATTGATAAGATAAGAAGTTGGTTTAAAAAAGCAAGAAGAGAAATTAAAAAAAAAAAAGAAAGGGA
>NW_027971835.1:0-207 GCF_054177405.1 Leptonychotes weddellii
TTCTATGAAATAATTCTCATATATTTTTATTGTCGTTTTAATTCTCTCATTGTATTCCGTTTTTTTAATATTTATTGTTATGTTAATCACCATACATTACATCATTAGTTTTTGATGTAGTGTTCCATGATTCATTGTTTGTGCATAACACCCAGTGCTCCATGCAGAATGTGCCCTCTTTAATACCCATCACCAGGCTAACCCATC
>NW_027971836.1:0-207 GCF_054177405.1 Leptonychotes weddellii
TTTTTTTTCATACAATTTTTTTTTTATTCTTATGATAATCCCCATACATTACATCATTAGTTCTAGATGAAGTGTTCCATGATTCATTGTTCGTGCACAACACCCAGTGCTCCATGCAGAACGTGCCCTCCTCAATACCCACCACCAGGCCAACCCATCCTCCCACACCCCTCCCCTCTAGAACCCTCAGTTTGTTTTTCAGAGTCC
>NW_027971837.1:0-207 GCF_054177405.1 Leptonychotes weddellii
TTTGAAACGAGATTTCATCAACGTTCAGTACAAAAGATAAGCTTTAGGCTAGGAAGACTTGAGTAGAGTTATAAAAAAAAAAAAAAGAGCAGTCTTGTTCTTTATATTTTACATTAGAAATTACATTTATAAGGTGTGGAGGACGACACTTTCAGTTGTTTAAACAACAGACATTCCCTTCCCTGCCCTGTCCTTTGCACATCCTAC
>NW_027971838.1:0-1121 GCF_054177405.1 Leptonychotes weddellii
AAAAAAAAAAGTGGTGGCAATGGATATCTTCATTTTATTCCAATTTTCAAAGGGAAAATTTCCAATGTTTCACCATTAAGTATGATGCTTGCCTTAGTTATTGTTTAAAAGACAGCCTTTATAAAATTAAGGAAGTTTCTTTCCAGTTCCAGTTTGACTCAAGCTTGTTTCCCCCACCCATTATTATCCATTTAATTCAGTGGATGTTGAATTTTATCAAATGCTTTTTCTGCATCCATTGAGATAACTATATTTTTTTAATCTGTTAATGTGATAAATTACATTAACTGGTTTTGGAAAGTTATATAAAGCTTAAATTTCTAGGATTAATTATAACTTGGTCATATGCACTATCTTTTTTATGTGATGATAAATTTTGTTTAGTAATACTTGTTTAGAGTTTCTCTATGTTCAAAAACAAGATCGGCCTTCAAATTTCCTATATTGACCCTGTCAGATTTGGGGGTCATTATTGTATTAGTTCCATGAAATGAGTTGAGGAGAATAACCTTAGTTCTTTGGAAGTAGAAACTTGTAAACTTTGTATATGAATGGAATTTTCTTTTCCTTGAACCTTGAATACAATTCACAAGTAAAGCTATCTGGATTTGGAATTTTCTTTGTGGAAAGATTTTAAATTACTGATAGAATTTCTTTAATACTTATGGACTTTTCAGGTTTTTCATTTCTTCATGGAGTAACTTTCAGTAAGTTATTATCTCTAGGAATTTTCCCATTTCATTCAAACTTGTTACATCAATTGGCAATAAGTTGTTCATAATATCTTCTTAGTATCTTTTATTAGATGTATATGGGATCTCTAGTAATGTCCCTTTCTTCATTCTTACTATTATTTGTTCATTGTCTTTTTTTTCTTTGTTGGCCTCACCAGAGGTTTTATCGTTTCATTATCCCTTTTAAGATTTTATTTATTGGGGCGCCTGGGTGGCTCAGTTGGTTAAGCGACTGCCTTCGGCTCAGGTCATGATCCTGGAGTCCCGGGATCGAGTCCCGCATCGGGCTCCCTGCTCGGCGGGGAGTCTGCTTCTCCCTCTGACCCTCCTCCCTCTCATGCTCTCTGTCTCTCATTCTCTCTCTCTCAAATAAATAAATAAAATCTT
>NW_027971839.1:0-207 GCF_054177405.1 Leptonychotes weddellii
AGTTTTTGTCTAGCTTTACAGTTTTATTTTTATTTTTGCACATGTGCACACACGAGAGAGAGAGCGCACAAGCAGGGGGAGGGGCAGAGGGAGAAGCCGACACCCCACTGAGCAGGGAGCCTGATGTGGGACTTGATGCCAGGACCCTGGGATCATGACCTGCGCCAAAGGTAGACGCTTAACCGACTGAGCCACCCAGGTGCCCTA
>NW_027971840.1:0-207 GCF_054177405.1 Leptonychotes weddellii
GTCTTTGCCCCCTGCTCAAAATAAAGCTGTTACCTTTCTAGCCCTGTCCGCCATGGTGCTTAGCAGCCAGGGATGCATGGTCTCAGACATGTTTACCAAGTAAAACACTGACTTGAGGGGCGCCTGGGTGGCTCAGTCATTAAGCGTCTGCCTTCGGCTCAGGTCATGATCCCAGGGTCCTGGGATCGAGCCCCACATCGGGCTCCC
>NW_027971841.1:0-207 GCF_054177405.1 Leptonychotes weddellii
TAATACACTGCATTGAAAAGTCAGGAAGTGTGTTTAATAACAGATCAGAGGATTCCCTCCAAAGTGGGTAAAATAATGTTAAAAGTTGAGATGCTTTCTTATTAGACATCTAGAAAGCTTAGCATCCTAAGAAAACAAAGTGTTTTTCTATAGTTCATTCCCAAACACCACCTAGCGAAGTCCTAGTAGCCTACCTGGGCGGGGGGT
>NW_027971842.1:0-207 GCF_054177405.1 Leptonychotes weddellii
TAGGGGCGCCTGGGTGGCTTAGTCAGTTAAGCATCCAACTCTTGATTTCAGCTCAGGTCATGATCTCAGGGCCCTGAGATCAAGCCCCAAGTTGGGCTTTGCCCTCAGTGTGCGGAGTCCGCTTGGAATTCTCTCTCTCCCTCACCTCTGCCCCTTCCCCCTCAAATAAATAAATACAAATCTTTAAAAAAAAAAAAAACAAAACAA
>NW_027971843.1:0-207 GCF_054177405.1 Leptonychotes weddellii
TTAGTAATTTTTTGGCTTCATCGCTTCGGCGCGCTTTGTCCCAACTTTGCCACTCTGGTGTAAAAGTGCTCATGCCATTAATAGAAGTAGGTGTGAATTGATACGCGGGAGCTTGTCCTTGTCCCATTACTTTTTCGGTTATGGTATCACGGTCTAAAGCGATTGCTAGGGCTCGGCGTACACGGACGTCATCAAATGGAGGCTTTT
>NW_027971844.1:0-207 GCF_054177405.1 Leptonychotes weddellii
GTGATTTTGTCCAGTGATTAAACTTGACATATGTTCATGGAAATGCCAAGTAAATTCAAGACATGTAATTTTAAGTAATTTTTTTATTCTACAAAGTTTGATTATTATTTTTTAGTGAAAATCTTAACATTTTTTATTTTAAATAGATTAGTTTACTTAATTTTTTAAAATAAATACTATATTTAATCTGAATTTTTTACCTGGTTT
>NW_027971845.1:0-207 GCF_054177405.1 Leptonychotes weddellii
CATTTACATTTTTTTTTTAAAGATTTTATTTATTTATTTGAGAGAGCGAGAATGAGAGAGAGTACATGAGAGGGGGGAGGGTCAGAGGGAGAAGCAGGCTCCTCGCTGAGCAGGGAGCCCGATGCGGGACTCGATCCCGGGACTCCAGGATCATGACCTGAGCCGAAGGCAGTTGCTTAACCAACTGAGCCACCCAGGCACCCTACA
>NW_027971846.1:0-207 GCF_054177405.1 Leptonychotes weddellii
TTTTTGAAATTTTATTTATTTATTTGACAGAGAGAGAGAGAGCACAAGTAGGCAGAGACGCAGGCAGAGGGAGAGGGAGAAGCAGGCTCTCCACGGAGCAGGGAGCCCGACATGGGGCTTGATCCCAGGACTCTGGGATCATGACCTGCGCTGAAGGCAGCCGCCCAACCAGCTGAGCCACCCAGGCACCCCTAAAAGCCACCTTTA
>NW_027971847.1:0-207 GCF_054177405.1 Leptonychotes weddellii
AATCTGAATGTGTGTGTGTGTGTGATGATTTCTTATCTATTTTCTAGAAGCTTAGCCTTGATTATGGTTCTCCAAGACTCTCAGTGTTTCTATGAGCTACTGAATGTTTTTTTATTAACCTCTTTTTCTGCTTAGTCTACTTAAACTGGCTTTGGTTGCTTACAACTAAGAACTTGTCTGATACTTGGGGAATGGCTGTCGGGTGAG
>NW_027971848.1:0-207 GCF_054177405.1 Leptonychotes weddellii
CATAGTCTCTCATGGTTCATCTCCCCCATCCGATTTCCACCCCCCTTCATTTTTCCCTTCCTGCTATCTTTTTCTTTTTCTTTTTTTTAACATATAATGTATTATTTGTTTCAGAGGTACAGGTCTGTGATTCAACAGTCTTACACAATTCACAGTGCTCACCATAGCACATACCCTCCCCAATGTCTATCACCCAGCCCCCCCCCC
>NW_027971849.1:0-1121 GCF_054177405.1 Leptonychotes weddellii
TCTAGAGGGGAGGGGGGTGGGAGGATGGGTTGGCCTGGTGGTGGGTATTGAGGAGGGCACGTTCTGCATGGAGCACTGGGTGTTATGCACAAACAATGAATCATGGAACACTTCATCTAAAACTAATGATGTAATGTATGGGGATTAACATAACAATAAAATAATTTTAAAAAATAAAATAAATTAAAAAATTTAAAAAAAAAGATGTTTGGCAGCATCTGTGGCCTCTACCAGTAGCACCCGCAACTCTGTGACAACCAAAAATACCTTCAGATGTTCAATGTCTATTGGGAGGCAAAACCGCTCCCACTGATAAGCATTGACTTAAAAAAAAATTCTCTCTCTCTCTCTCTCTGTCTCACTCACTTATGTATGCCTTTCATACCAGGACCTCTCAAAAGTAATACAAATGATTTCAAGTACACAGAATTACACTCCAACCAACCAATCATTTCACCTATTCATTTGAATCTCAGTCTGTATCCATGGCAGTGTGGCAAAGTGTTTAAGAACCCAGACTCTGAAGGTAGATAGACCTACTATTGAATTCCTGCTACGTCTGTGATGAACTATGTGAGATTTGGCATATTGCTAAACCTCTCAAGTCTTCCGTAGGTTCATTATTGTCACACCAAATGTAATACCTTCCGAAGGGTTGTTGAGACAACCCAACAAAATGGCGTGCATGCGTGCATGTGTGCACACGTGTGTGTGTTTAGCAAAGTGGCTGGCAGATAAATACTTGATTAATGTCAACTGTTACCATCTTGTTATTGCTTTATTGTTACTATTATGGATTTGGGATTTTCATTCTCTTCCCTGTATGTGTACAAATGAAGATCTTTTGATCTGAAGATCTTTGATTTGAAATGAAGATCTAGTATATCCTTGAAGAGAAGGGTGTGCCTAAATAAAGATGAAATGTCCAAAGGGCATTGGGAGGTTGGGGGGAGAGTAGTTGCCTCTATTTGAAAAAGCAGGACCAAACCTGTGTTCCCATGACTTTCTCTTCCTAAAATGGCCTACTCATTAGGCACTAATTCATTTTCCATGACTCTGCTCAGGGTACTTTTCCTGATTAGACATTTCTAAGCATTTTGTCTTCCTGCCCCTCCCTTCCA
>NW_027971850.1:0-207 GCF_054177405.1 Leptonychotes weddellii
GGTCAATGTTTGGCTTTATATTCACATATCTGGATTACATTTTAGCTTCTCTCCGTTCTGTTAGCCCCCATTACTATGAATTGACCTCACTGGTAGCAATTTTCCCTGAAACCAGGCACTGTGTAACTGTTACTAAGAGACCATTCTCAACAGGTCTCTGGTGTTTCTGTACATCTTGTGAGAAGCACTGACTGCTTTTGTTCTGGG
>NW_027971851.1:0-207 GCF_054177405.1 Leptonychotes weddellii
CCCTCTCGGTGGTCTTCGCTCCCTGCCAGGGCCCAGCCCCCGGACTCAGGGGGGCTTCTCTCCCCCGTCCCTCCAGCCCCAGGCATGGAGCAGTGTCCCGCTGATGTGAGCGCTGGATGAACCACAGCTCCTTCAGCTGGAAACAATCCCTTGAATGGTGTCTCTTCTCTTTGAAACACCTAGAATGTTCTCCGTTTCCTAACCTGG
>NW_027971852.1:0-207 GCF_054177405.1 Leptonychotes weddellii
TCATCCCTGTGCGCCCAGCACCAAGTCCTTCCTCTTGCTCTTTGTCCTTTCTCTGCCATCTGGTCCAGCAGCCCGAACCCATGATCTCCCAATCCATGCCCTGCCCATTTCTCTAAGGCTCACTGGGTTCCATTGTCCTCAGGACACGCCTGCATCTCTCACCTGCCCACCTAGGCTCTCAGGCCTGCTACCACCTCCCTGTTTCTA
>NW_027971853.1:0-207 GCF_054177405.1 Leptonychotes weddellii
GATTCGATCACGGGGAGGAAAGCAAACAGATTATTTGATCTGTAAATGCTTTGTTAAACCTAAAACGAATTAGAGGAATACATGAAAATGGTTTTAAATTAAAATAAAATCCCCCATGGATGGGAAGGGGCCGCCGGAGTGGCCACCGCTGGTCCCTCACGCACCTCACCACCGTCTCCCTGTGAGCCTGCTTGTAGGCGTCAGATG
>NW_027971854.1:0-207 GCF_054177405.1 Leptonychotes weddellii
CCCACGCCGAGCCTGATGGAAGGGAAGTGAGCTGGGGACAGTGGTCACAGTGAGAGGCCTGCCCGAGTCCCAGACGCCTCTCCCTGCATCTCAGGCCACAGCCAGGAGGCTTCAGGCCCCTTCCCACAGCCCAGGCCTCTGAGAACCCCTGCAAGGCTCCCCAGGTGAGGCCCCCTAAGTGTGGACCCCTCCTTAGATGTGGACCCC
>NW_027971855.1:0-207 GCF_054177405.1 Leptonychotes weddellii
GGGCGCCTGGGTGGCTCAGTTGGTTAAGCGACTGCCTTCGGCTCAGGTCATGATCCCAGGGTCCTGGGATCGAGTCCCGCATCGGGCTCCCCGCTCTGCGGGGAGCCTGCTTCTCCCTCTCCCACTCCCCCTGCTTGTGTTCCCTCTCTCGCTGTGTCTCTCTCTGTCAAATAAATAAATAAATAAAATCTTTAAAAAAAAAAAAAA
>NW_027971856.1:0-207 GCF_054177405.1 Leptonychotes weddellii
ATGCATCCATCATCTCCCTCCATCATTCATCCATCCATCCATCTATCCATCCACCCATCCATCCATCATCCCCCTCCATCACTCATCCATCCATCCATCCACCCATCCATCCCCCCTCCATCACTCATCCATCCACCCACCCATCCATCAGTCATTCATCCATCCCTGCATTCACCCATTCATTAGGCATTTTCAGTGCCCAGCAGA
>NW_027971857.1:0-207 GCF_054177405.1 Leptonychotes weddellii
TTCTTTTAAAGGTCTACCAGTGTCTAGGATGTGGGTGCCAGGCATGCTTGTTGGCTTGCAGGACAGTCCCATACAATAAAGATTGCCATGTGTGAAGGGTTGACAGATAAATTATAGGACACCCAGTTAAAGTGAAATTTCAGGTAAACAAAAATGTATTTTTTTTGTATCAGTATGTCTCAAATATTGCTTTTTTTTTTATCTGGC
>NW_027971858.1:0-207 GCF_054177405.1 Leptonychotes weddellii
GGGAAATGTGAGTGCCAAGGTGGAGAAGTTCAAGGGGACTAAGAATCATAGAATTTGCCAGAGCTGGTGGAAACATGAGTGCTCATCTTGAGCTGAACAAGCGAGGACTTGCTGAAACCACGGCTTAGTTGGTGACAAGCCTCATCTATCACAGGACACTGTTCAATCTTCAATTGAACGACCTTCCCTAGGAAAGAAATGCTATGG
>NW_027971859.1:0-207 GCF_054177405.1 Leptonychotes weddellii
GTTTTCCTTCATTATAATCAGTGTTACTGAGGCCTGGAGAGCTCCAGAGGTATTGAATGAATGTATGATATGCCGAAACCTCACTCTTTTTTTTTTTATTCTTATGTTAATCCCCTACATTACATCATTAGTTTTAGATGTAGTGTTCCATGATTCATTGTTTGTGCACAACACCCAGTGCTCCATGCAGAACGTGCCCTCCTCAAT
>NW_027971860.1:0-1121 GCF_054177405.1 Leptonychotes weddellii
TTTTTTTTTTTTTTAAGATTTTATTTATTTATTTGACAGAGAGAGACATAGTGAGAGCAGGAACACAAGCAGGGGGAGTGGGAGAGGGAGAAGCAGGCTTCCCGCAGAGTGGGGAGCCCGACGTGGGGCTTGATCCCAGGATTCTGGGATCATGACCTGAGCCGAAGGCAGACGCTTAACGACTGAGCCACCCAGGCGCCCCCTGGTCACAACAGTCTTGATGGCGAGGCAAGGGGACACCTCGGTGGCCGAGGCCAGCCGGAAGGAAGACGAGTGTGGACGGTGCAGGACGGGGCCTGGGGGCACGTCCCTGCTGTGAGGAACCGTCGAAAGCAGACAGGGGCTTGGGGCTGAGCTAGGCTGAGCTCTGGCTGGTGCTGCCATCTGCGGAGGGTCCTACGGAACACGGATACGTGTTTCCAGGTGGGTGGACGAGTCAGAGAAGACCTAGCTCTGGAAGCACTGGGGTCAGGGCTCGGCATCCTTGCCCCCACTCAGCCTAATGGCAGCCAGCAGAGGGAACCGAGGCACCAACTGTGTTGGACACAGAAGGGAAGGGGAGGGTCAGGGAAGGACTGTGAGCCAGGCCAGTGCCCTCCAAAACCTTGCGCCACGAGATGAAGTCTGGATCCTTCTTCCAGGGGGTGCTGTGGTTCCTGACCCTGATGTCGTCCAGCCTCTTGGGGTAGCTCGGGGCCCCGAGTGCCTGCGCCATGCACAGGAGAGCTGAGTGCCCAGAGAAAGGGGGTTTGCGTCTGTTTCCTGGCTTATTTCTGTAGAGACTGGCTCAGCCTCACAGACCAGTGTCCAGCACTCTTGCCCCCAGCCTCATTTGCTGTCGCAGACAGCAAGGGGACAAATGTTTTGTCCCCTGCCCTGGAAGGATGTGTCTGCTGGGCAGGGAGGGCAGATGCTGACCGAACAGGGTTGCCAGTGGCAGAGTCTTGCCCCACGTAGCAAGTCTAGAGCCCGAGGAACCTTAGAACAGTGATTTTCAGCAGTGGCCTGCAAATGCACATCCTAAATAATAGATCTTGCACATGACCCAACACTGAATCTATTAAGACAGAACTGTGGGCTTATTTCTAAAGCCTTCACTAATACTGCTTTGGCTTACGGGG
>NW_027971861.1:0-207 GCF_054177405.1 Leptonychotes weddellii
AAAAACCTTTATAGGGCGCCTGGGTGGCTCAGTTGGTTAAGCGACTGCCTTCGGCTCAGGTCATGATCCTGGAGTCCCGGGATCGAGTCCCGCATCGGGCTCCCTGCTCGGCAGGGAGTCTGCTTCTCCCTCTGACCCTCCT
Organism: Leptonychotes weddellii; assembly: GCF_054177405.1. NCBI lineage: Eukaryota > Metazoa > Chordata > Mammalia > Carnivora > Phocidae > Leptonychotes > Leptonychotes weddellii. The sequence goes on from NW_027971861.1 coordinate 143, forward strand.
CCCTCTCATGCTCTCTGTATCTCATTCTCTCTGTCTCAAATAAATAAATAAAATCTTTAAAAAAA
>NW_027971862.1:0-207 GCF_054177405.1 Leptonychotes weddellii
GTGTGTACGTTGGAGCCCGGCAGGGAAGGCCAGCATAGCACACGTTCTGCGCTCTGACCTTGTCTGGAGCGTGGGAAAAGCAGCACCACAGTCTGGAGAGGTCCCCACTCAGACCAAATGCTGTTCCTAAGAGAAGCCCTTCCTCACCATGGCAGGCAGCCTGGAGCTGGAAGGGACCTCGTTCCTTGTTCTCCCACAATCCCTTGC
>NW_027971863.1:0-207 GCF_054177405.1 Leptonychotes weddellii
GGCTGCCCGAGCCATGAACTGCTGAAGAACCCGACCTTCCATGTGCCCAGTTGGCCTGTGGTGCGTGAACAGTCCCGACTTTGCGGGACACTCCAGCTACCCTAGAAAGCCAGGCCGGTGCTCTGGGCTCCTTCGCTGGTTGGTTTTTCGTGCTTGGCAGCGGTCACGTAAAAGCTGACAGATGCTAGAGACTCTCTCCCCAGAGTA
>NW_027971864.1:0-207 GCF_054177405.1 Leptonychotes weddellii
AGAAAACAGACAAGCTAGATGAAGCCCTGGAGGACTATAAATCCATTTTAGAAAAAGATCCATCCGTACATCAAGCAAGAGAAGCTTGCAAGAGATTACCTAAACAGATTGAAGAACGTAATGAAAGGCTAAAGGCAGAGATGTTAGGTAAACTAAAAGATCTTGGGAACTTGGTTCTTCGACCTTTTGGACTCTCCACCGAAAATT
>NW_027971865.1:0-207 GCF_054177405.1 Leptonychotes weddellii
CTATCTTATTCTTTTTTTTTTTTTTTTAACATATAATGTATTATTTGTTTCAGAGGTACAGGTCTGTGATTCAACAGTCTTACACAATTCCCTTTGTGTATAGATCATATTTTGTTTATCCCTTCATCCATCGATGGACACTTGGTTGCTTCCACCTTTTGGCTCTTGTGAATAATGCTGCCATGAACATGGGTGTACAAATAGTGG
>NW_027971866.1:0-207 GCF_054177405.1 Leptonychotes weddellii
CGGGTGGGGGGTATTGAGGAGGGCACGTTCTGCATGGAGCACTGGGTGTTATGCACAAACAATGAATCATGGAACACTTCATCTAAAACTAATGATGTAATGTATGGTGATTAACATAACATAATAAAAAAATAGAAAGACTTTTTCAAAAACATACTTATTATAAGATTAGGACCCCAGGAAACCTTATTGAGTTGTTCCAGCAAT
>NW_027971867.1:0-207 GCF_054177405.1 Leptonychotes weddellii
GGGGGTATTGAGGAGGGCACGTTCTGCATGGAGCACTGGGTGTTATGCACAAACAATGAATCATGGAACACTTCATCTAGAACTAATGATGTAATGTATGGGGATTAACATAAGAATAAAAAAAAAATTATCCAGTTTTAGTGCTTGAATGGGACATTTGTTTTGTCCTAACTCTGGAAAGATAAACTGGTGAACTTCAATATCAAT
>NW_027971868.1:0-207 GCF_054177405.1 Leptonychotes weddellii
ATGGAAGTGGGGGGTGGGGGTGTGGGGAGGAGGATTCTTCACTTTTTTTTTAAATTTGCATTTCCCTAATAATTAGTGACTTTGGGCATATTTTCACATTGTGAGCTATTTGTTTTTTGTTTTGTTTTGTTTAAGATTTTATTTATTTGACACAGAGAGAGTGACAGCGAGAGAGGGAACACAAGCAGGGGGAGTGGGAAAGGGAGA
>NW_027971869.1:0-207 GCF_054177405.1 Leptonychotes weddellii
TGTGTTCATTTCACATCAATTTATGGGAGGAATATCATAACTGAAAATTTTAAATAATATATCTTAACTTCCACTTAATAACACATCTAAAGCCAGAATAACACAACCCCAAACACAGAGGGAACAATGGAGTCAAAAGAATCAGGCTAATGATTCCAAAAACCAATGTGAAGATTCCCGGGACCCCAAAATGCTATGCGAAATTGT
>NW_027971870.1:0-207 GCF_054177405.1 Leptonychotes weddellii
TCATGGTTCATCTCCCCCTCCGATTTCCCCCCCTACATTCTTCCCCTCCTGCTACCTTCTTCTTCTTCTTTTTTTTTTTAACATGAAATGTATTATTTGCTTCAAAGGTACAGGTCTGTGATTCAACAGTCTTACACAGTTCACAGCACTCACCATAGCACATACCCTCCCCAATGTCTATCACCCAGCCACCCCCAACACCCCCCC
>NW_027971871.1:0-1121 GCF_054177405.1 Leptonychotes weddellii
TCCTAGCCTGGAAAATGAGGGCTGACTCTACTCACTTCTGCATACTTTTACCACAGCTTGTTGATTCCCTTATCCTTACAAGTTTTCTCTGTCCACTTACTAGCCAACTTTATTGTGATCTAGCCTTTAAGACTCTTTCCTGTTGTCTAAACCCAAGAGCATCCTCTTGGACTCACTTCTCTTCCTGTGCAGGCATGACTCCACTGTAGATCATTTCATGTTTTGCCCAAACTTTTACTTCCTCGCTTTCTTTTCTTTAACCATTAATTACCCTGAAAACCCCCCACCACAGACTGAACTGCTTGCTTTTTCCAGTCCTATACCCAGTCTGCTGTGGAAGGACCACACCTTGCAGACTGGCATTTGACTTCAGCTGCCCCCTAAATACTACTGGGAAATCCTACTACATGGCCCTAGTGGTTCTCAAACTGTTTAGTCTCAAGACCCCTTTACACACTTACAGATGACTGAGGACCCCAAAGAACTTTTGTCCATGTGAGTTAAACCCAGTGATATCTGCTACATTAGATATGAAAACTGAGAAAAATGTAAAATATTTAATTCAATTAGAAGTATAATCAATACATGTTAAACAAATATCCTTTTAATAAAAAATAACAATTTTTCCAAAACAAAAGAAATTAAGAAGAATGGCATTGTTTCCCATTTTTGCAAATATCTTTACTGTCCGGTCTTAATAGAAGATCTGCTTCTCCGTTCAAACTATTACAATATGTTAATTTGGTTGGAGTATATGCAGCCTTTTCAGAGAATGTGTATTATTCTTTGACGTTACACTAAAACTCAACAAGCGTGATTTCTTAAAGATTAGTTGCAATGGAGAATTTGAAACCATATCAAAGAATTTTTCATCCTCTGTTCCTGTGAAATCCACTGGTCTATCCTGCACTTTGAATGGATCTTGTAACATCACATTCGTCATCTGGACAACAGTGGTTCCCTAAGTTACGGAGATCTGCCCAATGTTAACACATTTTATATCACTACAATACCAAAAGATCACATTATTATCACCAACAATCTCATCAGAAACGTCTTTAAGTACCACGAGGCTCACAGTGAGGAAATGAGTTTCCCAAAGTTCTAATTCTGGCTGGAAA
>NW_027971872.1:0-207 GCF_054177405.1 Leptonychotes weddellii
AAATAGGATTGGTTTATTAAAGTTTGCCTTTATTAAAATAACCATCAAAGCGCAGGACATCATTATGCCAGCTTTCATCAGCATTAATATTTGCGAACATTGGAGCAGCTGCCGGTCTTTTAACCACTACCCTACCTCCAGCAGTAACATTATCCATGGCCAATCTCAATAACTGTTTTTCTTCTGTAGTATCGGGTGGTGAGGCAA
>NW_027971873.1:0-207 GCF_054177405.1 Leptonychotes weddellii
GTGAAGGGGATTGACAGCATGCTTACCATGATGAGCACCGAGTAATGCACACAATTGTTGAATCACTATATTGTACACCTGAAACTAATATAACGCTATATGTCAACTATACTGGATTTTAAAAAATAAACTTATAATTTTTAAATTAATTTAATTTAAAAAAAAGAAAAACAACTTAACGCGGTCATGATATGACTACTTCCTATT
>NW_027971874.1:0-207 GCF_054177405.1 Leptonychotes weddellii
AAAAAAACCCCCCGTGTTCTCTAAAAGATGAGTTCTGTAAAGTGTCTGTCCATCATAGCATTGAAAAACAAAGGCTCTTTGACATGATAAATCCTTTCATCTCCTTTCATCCCCATTTAGTACAAAAGAACTTAGAAATACAGAGGAAAGTTAAATCACTCATAAAATTTTCCCAAATTTCCTTTACAGATATGTTTAACTTTTTTT
>NW_027971875.1:0-207 GCF_054177405.1 Leptonychotes weddellii
TTTTAAAGAAAAAAAAGAAAATAACAGATTTCTGAATCTGAATTTAATTGGTATGATACCAAATTTTACTGCATTCTCCAAGAATCATTTTTGTAGCTCCACAAACTATTTCTAATGTAGACAGAAATCTAAGGATGATCTAGACATTCCGCTTCTAGGTGGAATTGCATCCAATTTCACTGAAAAAAAAAAAAAAAAAGGAAAGTA
>NW_027971876.1:0-207 GCF_054177405.1 Leptonychotes weddellii
CCGGGATCGAGTCCCGCATTGGGCTCCCTGCTCGGCGGGGAGTCTGCCTCTCCCTCTGACTCTCCCCCTCTCATGCTCTCTCTCTATCACTATCTCTCTCAATAAATAAATAAAAATCTTTAAAAAAAAATCAGATCTTATGGGTTTATGTCCCTTTTCGTATTCAAAATAACAGTTTGACACTAATTCAAAGGGATACGTGCATGC
>NW_027971877.1:0-207 GCF_054177405.1 Leptonychotes weddellii
CTAAAAATAATAATATTTCCCATTCATTAGTCTTTTAAAAATGGATTCACTGAGTGCTAATGTTGAAACAGGAATTGTGCTAGTTTCTGAGGATTCAGAGATAAATGAGATACAGTTCCTGCTCTCAAAGGAGTTCACAGTCCCGTGAAAAGAGAGGACAGTAAATAATACAATTACCATGTGGTGTCCTCTGTGCTGGGATGGGGA
>NW_027971878.1:0-207 GCF_054177405.1 Leptonychotes weddellii
ATGTGGTATATATATATACAATGGAATATTATGCAGCCATCAAAAGGAATGAAATCTTGCAGTTTGCAACGACGTGGATGGAACTGGAGGGTATTATGCTGAGCGAAATAAGTCAATCAGAGAAAGACATGTATCATATGATCTCAAGGATATGAGGAATTCTTAATCTCAGGAAACAAACTGAGGGTTGCTGTAATATTGGGGGGT
>NW_027971879.1:0-207 GCF_054177405.1 Leptonychotes weddellii
AACTCTTTAGCACAGTAGAAATGCTGAGCTAGGTCATGCATTCACTCCCTCCCTCCCTCATTTTACAATTGCGGACGCTAAGCGCTAAGTGCCTATTATGTGCCAGGCACTGTCTTCCCCAATGAGAACACAGTGGCAAAACCAAGCAAGTATGCGTCCTGATTCTATGACACTTTCAGCATATGGTGGAGCCTGACATGAAATGAA
>NW_027971880.1:0-207 GCF_054177405.1 Leptonychotes weddellii
AAGCAGTTGAAAGGGCTGGAGGAATCAGCTCTCAGCTGGGCCTTCAAGGATGATTCCAAGCACTTGGCAAACTTGACACAGAAGGGAGGCTACAAAGATGTCCATCGACAGATGAATGGATAAAGAAGATGTGGTATATATATACAATGGAATATTATGCAGCCATCAAAAGGAATGAGATCTTGCCATTTGCAATGACATGGATGG
>NW_027971881.1:0-207 GCF_054177405.1 Leptonychotes weddellii
TGTTTCCGTTAAGTCCCTCTACTGCCTTTCTACTCTGATAAATTAATCTGTGTGTACATACCATTAGAAAGAAATACCCCTTTGGCAATTTTAGTGTATCCTGAGATCATGAGAAGATTTTATACAATTTTTAGACTGCCTGGAAAAGAAAGTTGAGGTCCAAGATTGAAGGTATTTCTTTCACCCAAAGATGTAACTCATTATTTT
>NW_027971882.1:0-1121 GCF_054177405.1 Leptonychotes weddellii
GAAGCACTAAGCAGTTATCAGGTAGACTGCTCAGGTAATGGTCTCAGCTACCTTGAGTCACACAAAATTGAGAAAATATATTGAGGAAGTTCTATACAGCAACCTCCAATTGCTGCACAATAGATGTAGAAGAGAATACAATTAAAGAAATAATAGAAGACCCTTTCCTGAGTTAAAGGAGGACTTTAGTCTTTGGATGGGTAAGATTCGTGTAACTTAAAGGCATCAAGCAGGAACAATGAAAATATACAAATAGTTACATATGCAGCAATGAAATTGTTTGATTACAAGATCAGAAGCAAAAGAAAAACAATGATAATTAAAAATTGATCTCATAGCTTTTAGAAAGGAAATAAATAAGCTAACTAACAAATAGTTTATACATAAAAGGATAGGAACTAGGCAGGAAACAGACTTCTTATCTGAAATATCAGAAGGCAGAAAACAAGAAAAAAAATGAATGCAGGAAGCTGGGTGTTGCAGGAAAGGCAGTGTAAGAGAGTTGGTTTGGGATAGGGAGATGGAATAAGAGAGACAAGGGAGGAAGAAGAAAATCTGAGCAGAAACTACGAGGAATGGGTAGAAAGAAAGGGATTGCTAACAAGGGTGTTATTTTAAAACTTGCCCTCTGTGGCATGATTCAAAACTCTCATTGACACACCCTCAAAGACCTAAATTACATTTCAAAAATTTGGGGGTATATATCTTGTTTTTCTTCTAATGTAAAATTATGCTAAAACACATCCATTCTACTGGAAGTTCAAGATCCCTCTTGACCATCCTATAAGAGTGATAACTATAAGCATATTAATTGAGTTGCGAATACCAGCAGGTGGAGACTCTGCACTTTAGAAGTTCAAGGCAAGCTGTGGCTTTCCCTTCCTCCTCTCATCTTGCACAGATTTGGACTGGGAAAGGCCAGCATTCCTTCCTAGAGGGTGGCTGCCTGGCCAGCTCTTATTTCCCTGATCATTCCTTCCATGATTCCAAAACATGATGCGATCTGAGATGTGGTTTTAGATGCTTGAGAAGCAAAGAAGCATGAAATGGAGCCAAACTTAAAGCCTGCTTTTGCCTGAATACCGGGTAGCTCAGTCTTTTACATGTTCTAACAGGTAAGA
>NW_027971883.1:0-207 GCF_054177405.1 Leptonychotes weddellii
GGAGGACGTTAACACCAGGGAGCAACCCTTGACCAATGGGCAACTAGAAGCAATAGATATGTTTTCTCTCCTGTCTGACCTTTACATTTTACACAGCCCCTCAAAGCGTCCCTGGAAGAATCGAGCTCTGGTGTCCCATCCTGGAGACCATAATGCACCTTGGATTGGTTTTCTCCCCTTTCCACTTTCATGCTTCCCAATCTGAAC
>NW_027971884.1:0-207 GCF_054177405.1 Leptonychotes weddellii
TCTGCAAGATGCTGTGTAGGCCAGATTTTGCAGTAATACTTAAACACCTTGACCCATATAATAAGCCATGTCTTCCTTTGGGAGCTGAAGGGACTTCCTGGAACCTGCAGGCTGTAAAAATGTTTCATTTAGCCTCCTAAGATTCTGGGATTACTGCTTCAACTCTCTAATGACAACATGAACATTGGTTCCCCCCAAATCCAAAAC
>NW_027971885.1:0-207 GCF_054177405.1 Leptonychotes weddellii
GCTTCTGGCAAGTGATAGAACCACGGAGCACAAAATCGGAACTTTTAAAAGTCTGCTCCGCTGAGGGACGTCACTCTGGTGGCTAAGCGGGGGGTGGAACCCTCCGGGACAGTGTGGTCTCAGGACCCTCGGGGTCACAGAAAGACCGGGGGTGCCTGAGTGTGGCAGAGCTCCCAGGTATCGGAGCAGGGAAGCCGGCTGCAGAGG
>NW_027971886.1:0-207 GCF_054177405.1 Leptonychotes weddellii
AGATAAAAGGCTGGTATCCAAGATCTATAAAGAACTTCTCAAACTCAATACCCCAAAAAGCAAACAATCCAGTCAATAAATGGGCAGAAGACATGAACAGACACTTCTACAAAGAAGACATACAAATGCCTAACAGACACATGAAATATGTACAATATCACTAGCCATCAGGGAAATACAAATCAAAACCACAATGAGAACCAGCCC
>NW_027971887.1:0-207 GCF_054177405.1 Leptonychotes weddellii
CAGGAGGTTTATGGGAAATCTCTAGACCTTCTGCTCAATTTGGCTCTGAATCTAAAACTGCTCTAAAAAATAAAACTATTTTTAAAATAATAATAATAACAATAAAAGAGGTACTGAGGAGGTTTGCCCTGGTACTCAAGCAATCATTAGGCAGAGGGAGCCTGTTACCACACACACACACACACACACACACACACACCCATGTCA
>NW_027971888.1:0-207 GCF_054177405.1 Leptonychotes weddellii
TGGAATTAGTTTCATTATGATTGCTTAGATAGGCGTAACTAAGATGAGTAGTCACTTTATCATGAAACCCCAGAAATATTCCCACAATTATAAAGATTGCCATAAACAAAATGAAAGAGAATAGCAGGAGCCAGCTGTGGAGTCTCCTGTTTTCAGGATCGTCCCCCATACTTGGACCTTGTCAAACAGCATGAGTAGCTTGGCTCG
>NW_027971889.1:0-207 GCF_054177405.1 Leptonychotes weddellii
CTGGGACCGTGGGCACCCCCTAGTTCCCTCCCCCCTCCCCCCACCCGCTGGCTGGAGGAGCACAGAGAAATGTGAACAAACGTGCTGCCCGCCCCATGCCTCCCATGGGCACCCTGGGGGGTGATGCCAGCCCTGGGAAGGAGTCGCCAATAAAGATCTGAGGTGCTAATAAGGAGGTGTCGATCCATTAACTTCACCCTAAGGGAA
>NW_027971890.1:0-207 GCF_054177405.1 Leptonychotes weddellii
CTCTGTCAGGGCACCTGGGTGGCTCAGTCATTAAGTGTCTGCCTTCGGCTCAGGTCATGATCCCAGGGTCCTGGGACTGAGCCCCACATAGGACTCCCTGCTCAGCGGGAAGCCTGCTTCTCCCTCTCCCCCTCCTTGTGTTCCTGCTCTCGCTATCTCTCTGTCAAATAAATAAATAAAATCTTAAAAAAAAAAAAAAAGTGAAGC
>NW_027971891.1:0-207 GCF_054177405.1 Leptonychotes weddellii
CTTGCTCTTTTTTTTTTAAATTTTTTATTATGTTAATCACCCCTCGCTAGCTCTCTTAAAAAAAAAAAAAAAGACACTTCAACGTGGTCTGTGACATGGGGCCATCTGGCCTCAACTTCTCCCCTTGCTCTCACGGAGGTTGTCACACTGGGCTGTCTTTCGGGTCCTCTGCACTTGCAGGAAGGCTCCTTCCCGTGGCTGCCTCCT
>NW_027971892.1:0-207 GCF_054177405.1 Leptonychotes weddellii
CTGGGACGGTGGGCACCCCCTAGTTCCCTCCCCCCTCCCCCCACCCGCTGGCTGGAGGAGCACAGAGAAATGTGAACAAACGTGCTGCCCGCCCCATGCCTCCCATGGGCACCCTGGGGGGTGATGCCAGCCCTGGGAAGGAGTCGCCAATAAAGATCTGAGGTGCTAATAAGGAGGTGTCGATCCATTAACTTCACCCTAAGGGAA
>NW_027971893.1:0-1121 GCF_054177405.1 Leptonychotes weddellii
TAATGGTAGAAACATTAGATTGGCAACAGACCTATCCACAGAGACCTGGCAGGCCAGAAAGGACTGGCAGGATATATTCAGAGCACTAAATGAGAAAAATATGCAGCCAAGAATACTCTATCCAGCTAGGCTGTCATTGAAAATTGAAGGAGAGATAAAAAGCTTCCAGGACAAACAAAAACTAAAGGAATTTGGAAACACAAAACCAGCCCTACAAGAAATATTGAAAGGGGTCCTCTAAGCAAAGTGAGAGCCTAAAAGCAACATAGACCAGAAAGGAACACAGACGATATACAGTAACAGTCACCTTACAGGCAATACAATGGCACTAAATTCATATCTTTCAATAGTTACCATGAATGTAAATGGCCTAAGGCCCCAATCAAAAGTCATAGGCTATCAGATTGGATAAAAAAACAAGACCCATCGATATGCTGTCTGCAGAATACTCATTTTAGACCCAAAGATTGAAAGTGAGGGGGTGGAAAACCATTTACCATGCTAATGGACACCAAAAGAAAGCTGGGGTGGCAATCCTTATATCAGACAAATTAGATTTTAAACCAAAAACTGTAATAAGAGATGAGGAAGGACACTATATCATACTTAAAAGGTCTGTCCAACAAGAAGATCTAACAGTTGTAAATATCTATGCCCCTAACATGAGGGGAGCAGCCAATTATATAAGGCAATTAATAACAAAAGCAAAGAAACACATTGACAACAATACAATAATAGTGGGGGACTTTAACAGCCCCCTCACTGAAATGAAAAGGTCATCTAAGCAAAAGGCCAACAAGGAAATAAAGACTTTAAATGACACACTGGACCAAATGGACTTCACAGATATATTCAGAACATTCCATCCCAAAGCAGCAGAATACACATTCTTCTCCAATGCCCATGGAACATTCTCCAGAATAGATCACATCCTGGGTCACAAATAAGGTCTCAACCAGTACCAAAAGATTGGGATTATTCCCTGCATATTTTCAGACCACAATGCTTTGAAACTGGAACTCAATCACAAGAGGAAAGTCGGAAACAACTCAAATACATGGAGGCTAGGGAGCATCCTACTAAAGAATGAATGGGTCAACTAGGAAATTAAAGAATAATTT
>NW_027971894.1:0-207 GCF_054177405.1 Leptonychotes weddellii
TTGGGGGATGGGTTAGCCTGGTGATGGGTATTAAAGAGGGCATGTTCTGCATGGAGCACTGGGTGTTATATGCAAACAATGAATCATGGAACACTACATCAAAAACTAATGATATAATGTATGGTGATTAACATAACATAATAACAAAAATGGGAGGAGTCTAAGCTGTTTAGGGGATCAGAAAGAGACTTTCCCTGAGGAAGGGAG
>NW_027971895.1:0-207 GCF_054177405.1 Leptonychotes weddellii
GGTGCCCACGGGACAGAACACGGTCACGCACAGTCAGCAGGTGTCGCCATGAAGAGGTAGACATGAACTGGATGGTGAGGCACAGACAGGACTCAGACACGTGCGAGAGAATCAGTGGTCAGAGGAGCAAGCACACAGGTGGGAAAGGAAAGGTGCTGAAACCCGCTCTCTGCCGAGCAGCTGACTGAGTAGGGGGCGAACGGGAAA
>NW_027971896.1:0-207 GCF_054177405.1 Leptonychotes weddellii
GTACGAAGCGGAGAGCCGTGATTCTGTGGGCAGATATCGGAGGATGAAGGGCAGTGGGAGGGTGCCTGGACGTGGGGATCCTACACCGCCGGTGAGTGACAGCCTCGGGCGCTGCGGACGGGGCACAGACTCGCAGACCCGTAGCGTCGGGAAAGAACTTTAGGGCAGCCCAGGGGTGGAAAACCAGACCGGCGGGGTCACGCGCGC
>NW_027971897.1:0-207 GCF_054177405.1 Leptonychotes weddellii
CAGGGAGCTAGGGCCTGGCTGACATCTGTGTTAGAGGAGTCTGGCAGAGGGCAAGGGTCCCATCATTCCTGCTGAGCGCCACAGCCTGTGGCCACTGGTCCTTACAACAGAGATCTCACCTGGGGCCTTGGTCAGAGGGACAGAGTGATGGAGGTCACTGTCCTGCTTCTTAGTTGGTTTCAAAGGTAAAAGGTGGTTCAGGGGAAG
>NW_027971898.1:0-207 GCF_054177405.1 Leptonychotes weddellii
TATGTGTCCTTAAATCTAAATTGAGTTTCTTATTGACAGCATATAGTTGGTTCTTGTTTGTTTATCCATTCAGCCACCTTAGGTCCTGATCGGGGACTTTAATCCATTTACATTTAAAGTAATTATTGGTAATGAATGACTTACTATTAAAACTTTGTTAGTTTACTTTAGTATTGTAGTTCTAGTTTTGTTTTTGTTTGTTTTTTT
>NW_027971899.1:0-207 GCF_054177405.1 Leptonychotes weddellii
ATCAGAGCGCAACCCATAAAAGTTTTGAAAAGATAAGTTTATTTACAGATCTTTCTGTAAGACACACACATGAAAATATCATTGTCATGATAAAGGTAACCTCAAAACCCACTCTGAATTAAACTTTTTGAAAGAGATATTAACCTAAATCATCCGCCCACTCCTATCTCAGGGTGGGATATTTTTCTCCTAACTAAAACTTAATTC
>NW_027971900.1:0-207 GCF_054177405.1 Leptonychotes weddellii
ACTAAAAAAATAATATTTCCCATTCATTAGTCTTTTAAAAATGGATTCACTGAGTGCTAATGTTGAAACAGGAATTGTGCTAGTTTCTGAGGATTCAGAGATAAATGAGATACAGTTCCTGCTCTCAAAGGAGTTCACAGTCCCGTGAAAAGAGAGGACAGTAAATAATACAATTACCATGTGGTGTCCTCTGTGCTGGGATGGGGA
>NW_027971901.1:0-207 GCF_054177405.1 Leptonychotes weddellii
GGCGCCCCTGAACAATGTAATTTGTAACTAAGTGCAACACAATCAAATATCCTGTACTGGAAAAAGGAGAAGGACGAAGAGGAGAGGGAGGGAAAGGAGGGGGAGAAAGCTCAGAAAACACTAAGCAGGATAAATGTCGAAAAATCTACATGTAAGCATATTATTTTCACTTTACAGAAAATCAAAGATAAAGAAAAAATCCTGAAA
>NW_027971902.1:0-207 GCF_054177405.1 Leptonychotes weddellii
GCTCCCCACTGAGCTTGTTCGGCTCCAGAGACCAGCCATGATCTCTCCCCATACCCGCAGCAAGAAGCCACCTGCGTTTTTAAGAGGCAGATGCCCCCCAAGAAACTGCAAACTGGGAAAACAGTCCTCATTCTGTGCAGTAGCTCTGTTCTAGAAAGTCTGCGTGGACACTGAGCTAGCAAATACCGAGCCCTCGCTCGCCCAGCC
>NW_027971903.1:0-207 GCF_054177405.1 Leptonychotes weddellii
GGATGGGGTAGCCTGGTGATGGGTATTGAGGAGGGCACGTTCTGCATGGAGCACTGGGTGTTATGCACAAACAATGAATCATGGAACACTTCATCTAAAACTAATGATGTAATGTATGGGGATTAACATAAGAATAAAAAAATGGAAGAAAAAAAAAAAGAAGATACCTCCTTCCAAAGGTAATTCATTCAAAACAATTCAATGAAA
>NW_027971904.1:0-1121 GCF_054177405.1 Leptonychotes weddellii
TTGTAGGCTCAAGGGGCCCCTTATCTTAGAGACACTGACCTGGGGTCTCTGACCACCACTGGAGTCGCTCTGGGCCACCAGAGATGTTTTAAATGACACAAACCCAGTAATGAAGAGTCCCGCAAAATCACTAAACCCAATGTTTATGGGGAAAGGAAGGAGGAAAGAAAAGGAAGACATTTTTTGAGTTCAACAAAAAGAACCACAAGTATTTTTTTTTTCTGTTAAACAGTAAAAAAAAGTATTATTTCCATGGCAAGAAATTGCTTTATAACAGTTAATCACTAGTTCAAGTCTAAGCTCTGGAATTATATTTGAAATCACCCCACCCACATCTCAAAAAAAATAAGTAACAGACCTCAAAATATTACTACAATCTGCTCAGGAGAGAAAAATTGAGAAACTACAAATGTTAATACATGCAATGCAATACTGGAATATTTTTTTTTCTGAAATACACTTCTTTCATACCTCTTTGGAAATATTTCATACTGTCTTTCAAGGTCTATTGTGTAAATAAATTTTACATTTATTGAAAAATGAAGACTTAATACAACGTTGTTCTAGGTGGTTATTCTCTGCTTCCTCTCATGTAAAATATCCGGACAAAAAATAAACCTTTTGAAATGAGCCATCCACTGACTGCGTGAAAATGATAAACAATTAAAATACTGCGTCTGTTTGAATTGCACCGCGGAGAACAAACAGTTGGTACTGATGCTATGAACTGAAGAGGGGAAGCTGGCGTCTGGGGAGGCGGGGCGGGATTTCGAAACAAGCATTTATTGCCAGTCCGAGGAAAGGAAAGGCTGGGAGACAGGGTCGTGGATTTGACCCTCTGCCGCCCCAACATCGGGAACACTCAGGAGAAAACGGGTGCCTCCCGGGAGAAAGGAGGGATTGGAGCCCCCAGACCACGGCACCTCTCGCGCACGAAACCCGGACCCCTGACGACCCTCCCCGTGGTCACTGCACGATCGGGGGAGACGCGGCCGCGCGCAGGGACCGGACAGGACTCCGGGGTCCCGGCTGCCCGCCCAGCCCGCACGCCGCGCGCCGGAGGGGACGGAGGTCCGAGCGGCGCCACCGGGGACTCGGCTCCGCAGACTCCGGGGCTCCCG
>NW_027971905.1:0-207 GCF_054177405.1 Leptonychotes weddellii
AGTTAATTTTTTTTAACTCTTTTTCTTTCTTTCTTTTTCATTTTTTTTTGAGTTTTTCTTTTTCCCTTTTCAACCAACATCTTATCAATCCCTTTTTAAAAAAAAAATTTATTTTTCATTTTTATTTTTCATTTTTAGAGTCATATTCTATCCCTTCATAGTAGTTACCCGTATTTTTGGCATATATATATAAGTTGTTCTCTATTT
>NW_027971906.1:0-207 GCF_054177405.1 Leptonychotes weddellii
TAAGTCTGTCCTATCTTAGATATATTTGATGATAGTTTATCAATTAAAAAATATTCTATTTTTAACTTTGATGGTAGTGTTGTAAGTTTCAGAGACTATTTTGAAAAGAAATATGTTTTTTTATTATGTTATGTTAATCACCATACATTACATCATTAGTTTTTGATGTAGTGTTCCATGATTCATTGTTTGCATATAACACCCAGT
>NW_027971907.1:0-207 GCF_054177405.1 Leptonychotes weddellii
GCTTGATCACAAGCCCCTTGAGGGACCACTTAGCCCTAACTGGAAAATTAAATGGACAAACTCAATAGGTTATTTTGTCTCTTGGGCAGAAAGTAAATCAACTCCCCTAGGGAGCATTTCTCAAAATGCAGTGTGGGGACCAGCGGCAAGAGGATTAATTGGAACTACTGGTTAAAAAAGCAGCTTTCTGGAACTCACCTTCCTCCC
>NW_027971908.1:0-207 GCF_054177405.1 Leptonychotes weddellii
AGACGATGGACTCTGAAAAACAAACTGAGGGTTCTAGAGGGGAGGGGGGTGGGAGGATGGGTTAGCCTGGTGATGGGTATTGAGGAGGGCACGTTCTGCATGGAGCACTGGGTGTTATGCACAAACAATGAATCATGGAACACTACATCTAAAACTAATGATGTAATGTATGGGGATTAACATAAGAATAAAAAAATTAAAAAAAAA
>NW_027971909.1:0-207 GCF_054177405.1 Leptonychotes weddellii
CCCTCTCTGCTGTTCTGGGAGCTTGGGCGCCCAAGGGGAGCTGTCCAGCCCACAGGCTCCTGAGATCGCACACATGGGCAGAGGAGAACCAAAGGGAAGTACAATAATAAGAATAACAACAGCAATAGTATTAGCAAATTCTTACCAAGAGCCGGACGTTTTTATGAGCACTTTAAAATGTTTAACTCACATAATCCTCATGACAAC
>NW_027971910.1:0-207 GCF_054177405.1 Leptonychotes weddellii
TGCTATAAGAAACATCATTTCTTCAATGTTTTTGAATAGAACAATGTTGAGATAAATAAGATACATTTTAAATAATTTGAAAAAGCAAGTGTGTAGAGGTTAAAGGCCCAATGCTGTGTATAATGCCCCAAGTACACATTCCTCCTATAAAGCAGGCACATAGTTTTTAGGTTTTAAAGAAAAAAACACCTGGGAGGTATAAATAAT
>NW_027971911.1:0-207 GCF_054177405.1 Leptonychotes weddellii
TTTGCTGTTCAGACTTTTTCATAGATTTTAGACTTCATCAGTAGCCCAAAGAAAAATAAATAATGCATTATTTTTTTTATTCTTATGTTAATCCCCATACATTACATCATTAGTTCTAGATGAAGTGTTCCATGATTCATTGTTCGTGCACAACACCCAGTGCTCCATGCAGAACGTGCCCTCCTCAATACCCACCCCCCGGCCGAC
>NW_027971912.1:0-207 GCF_054177405.1 Leptonychotes weddellii
TTCTACCATTTGAGGACACAGTGAGAACAATGCCATCTGTGAACAAAGAAGAGGGGTCTCACCAGACCACACACCTGCCCTTGACCTTGGACTTCCCAGCTTCCAGAACTCTGAGAACTTGATTGGATCTATTTTGGCACTCTCTTTTTTGTTCCGTTGATCTATGTGCTTGATCTTTCCCCAACACCACGCTATCTTGGTTACTCT
>NW_027971913.1:0-207 GCF_054177405.1 Leptonychotes weddellii
ACCCCCAGAACCTCCAGAAAGGAATGTGGCCCGGCCAATATCTTTATTTTAGCCCAGTAAAACCCATGTTGGACTTCTGACCTCCAGAAATGTAAGATAATAAATGTCTGTTGCTTTTAAGCCACCGTCTTGGTGGTAATTTGTTACAGCAGTAATAGGAATCTACTACAGACTGCATATTAGATTATATTGTTGTATGTATATCAA
>NW_027971914.1:0-207 GCF_054177405.1 Leptonychotes weddellii
ATTGGAAGTCCTAGCCACAGCAATCAGACAACAAAAAGAAATCAAAGGCATCCAAATTGGCAAAGAAGAAGTCAAACTCTCACTCTTTGCAGATGATATGATACTTTATGTGGAAAACCCAAAAGACTCCACCCCAAAACTGCTAGAACTCATACAGGAATTCAGTAAAGTGGCAGGATATAAAATCAATGCACAGAAGTCAGTGGC
>NW_027971915.1:0-1121 GCF_054177405.1 Leptonychotes weddellii
TTAGCATTCTCTGGTTTAACAAACTTTTGTAGGCGACATCTATTTTCCAAAGTAATACAAGTTCATATTTTTAAAAGTGTATGATGTATGAAACACTAAGTTACACGGCTGCTTTTGTCAAATGGCATACCTTCTCCACAAAAACAGTTGAAATCGTTGTTACTTCCTACTGACCTTACTGCTTTTTAATTAAATTTCTGCATTTTTTTCATACTGCATATTTCATATGCATATTTATAAGAGGTAAGAATTATGAATAAACAACAAATGCAACAGATCTCTAAAAATCGCCACAAAAGCATTTGTCTTTCTTGGAATGTTAAGAGCTGACATTCTGGGGCGCCTGGGTGGCTCAGATGGTTAAGCGTCTGCCTTCGGCTCAGGCCATGATCTCCAGGGTCCTGGGATCCAGCCCCAGGTCCAGGCTCCCTGCTCAGCGTAGAGTCTGCTTCTCACTATCCCTCTGCCTCTCCCTCTGCTTGTGCTCTCTCTGTGTCTCTCTCTCTCTCAAATGAATAAATTAAAAAAATCTTAAAAAAAAAAAAAGGAGCTGACATTCTGTGTATCAAAAATTACACTGAAAAGTTTTAACATGTGAATAACAATGGTATAGTTTCACTAACACAAAAGAGTACTTTGTATTGAAATACGACCCCAGTGCAGTATCTTCATAACCTTTAGTCGACACCAATAAAGTATTTTTAAAATTGTATTGGGCAAGTACTACATAACAGGCACTGTTCTAAAGATGTATTGGACATAGATAAACATAGTCTTGGCCCTCGAGGAACTTAGTTTAGCAGAAGAATCCTATGCAAATATTGCCCTACTGTGCTATTCATAACAGACCATAACACTGGGCCCATGAGGCCGAAAGGAAAGTCAGCTGATTCTACTGGAAATGGATCAGGGAAGATTTTAGAAAGAACCCTTGAACTAAGCCCTGAAAGATGAGCAAAAATTCTTCAGTGAGATAGAGGGCAATGGCAGTACCCACAGAAGGAACTGCAGGCTGGTTGCAAACATGGGAAGCCATGAAACATCGTGGTGTACTGGGGTTCTGTAATTCTGTGCAACTAGAATGCAAGACTTGGGTAGGAGGGGGGCAGACGGAGCTGGAG
>NW_027971916.1:0-207 GCF_054177405.1 Leptonychotes weddellii
CTGGAGCTCACTTCCCGACGTGGAATTCTTTGGCCAGAGGCATTTCCAGGCTTCTGTTACGTTTTGGGAAGATGACCTTCGAGGGGGCCTGGACACTCCCACCAGCGGCGTGGGTGAGCGAGTCCGGCCGTGGGACCCCGTGTAAACCCGAGCATTGTTAGAGACAGACGACAGCGCCAGGCCAGGACTCCACTTGGGTGGGGGGGG
>NW_027971917.1:0-207 GCF_054177405.1 Leptonychotes weddellii
AGGAAGGCACGGGCATGAGCATGAGCGTTATATGTAAGGATAACAAGCTGAGGTGGTTTGAAGCTGTGCCCTAATCCTCATCACGAGCTTCTCATGATCTTTCCTTTTCCAAGTAATCTTGGACCTATTCAATCCACAAATCTTTACTAAACCTGCTGGGCACGGGTGATACATTGGTAATAAAAGCTTGCCCTTATTTATTTATTT
>NW_027971918.1:0-207 GCF_054177405.1 Leptonychotes weddellii
GCTCAAAATTTTGAGGTTCACCTGAGCAGATGACGCCCGCATCCTCCGAGTGCCTGCAGTTGTGCAAGTTCCAGCCGTTGTGGGGGCAGCGCCACAGGTAGGACTCGTGCCCGGAGCAGCGCATGTCATCCAGAACAATGGGCCCTGAGCCCTCACCAAACCGGGCATTTCCTGGGGCCGACGTGGCCCAGCCACAGCCCAGCTGCC
>NW_027971919.1:0-207 GCF_054177405.1 Leptonychotes weddellii
TTTTATCTTCACACTAATAACATACAAGAAGCATCTATACTTCCAGTAGCATCCATCCCCAACAAATTATAAATAAATGGAAGAGAGGAACCATTTCTCATTGCTTCTATCACCCTGTCAAAATGCCTGGCAAATGGCGACTTTTAAATAAAGTTTTGAATTAATAAAGTTTAAAGCTCCATTTTATAGAATGCAAAATGACTTGAT
>NW_027971920.1:0-207 GCF_054177405.1 Leptonychotes weddellii
CCTCTCCTGTCAGAGAATATGGTTGTCCAGAATTTGGGGCTTATTGATCCCTTGCTTTTCTTTATAGTTGTGCTTCATATATTTAAATTGCTAAATATGTGTTATTTAGTTTTGCATGTTTTTTGGACTTTGTAAATAGGAATTAAATATCCTTTAAGACTTGCTTCATTTGCTCCACACTATGGTTCTGGAATTCCTTCGTATTGT
>NW_027971921.1:0-207 GCF_054177405.1 Leptonychotes weddellii
CCCTCCGCGGCTCCTCTGGCCCAGGCTGACTTGCAGCCACGTCTTGGAAGCAGAGGTGAGAGGAACACGGGAGTAAGAGCGCTGGGACCAAGTCTGTGCAGGGACGAGGGAGTTTCCATCTCTCCCCCTCCCACACCTGTGACTAACAGGGCAGCAGACACACCTCGTCGGGCCCCAGCCCTCGGCCGGCTCGACCTTCATTTGATC
>NW_027971922.1:0-207 GCF_054177405.1 Leptonychotes weddellii
TTCCCAAAACCATTTGTTGAAGAGACTGTCTTTGTTCCATTGGACATTCTTTCCTGCTTTGTCAAAGATTAGTTGACCATAGAGTTGAGGGTCCATTTCTGGGCTCTCTATTCTGTTCCATTGATCTATGTGGAGGAACTAGAAATTTGATTGGAAGGTATCCCTATCCAGAATATTGGCTGGAATTGGTGGATTTGCATTTCTTTA
>NW_027971923.1:0-207 GCF_054177405.1 Leptonychotes weddellii
TGAAGTGAACACACACACACACACACACACACACACACACACACACAGACCTCCTGCCTGGACAACTCCCCACTCTGGTTTATCTTTTAAAAAGCAAAATAAGAATGCAACCCCATAAGCATGCCTCTGGAGACTTACCCCTTCAGCTACCTCCGGAGTAAGCAGATGGAGGGTGTGGAGCATGATGCTGACCCTGGCCATGACAGG
>NW_027971924.1:0-207 GCF_054177405.1 Leptonychotes weddellii
AAATGTTTATGATGTAAATATGGCATTTTTTCATGGCTTCCCACTATTAGTAACTTTTTAAACTAGGCAACTAACTCTAGGTTTCAACAGTGTAGGACAAGAGAGTTTTTACATTACTTGAGAACACCTTTCAAAACTAGGAATTACATTCCCATTACATGCATGTTGAGAATACCAAAGGAGGTGAAATATCGAGAACAGTCCTTT
>NW_027971925.1:0-207 GCF_054177405.1 Leptonychotes weddellii
ATCAGAGCGCAACCCATAAAAGTTTTGAAAAGATAAGTTTATTTACAGATCTTTCTGTAAGACACACACATGAAAATATCATTGTCATGATAAAGGTAACCTCAAAACCCACTCTGAATTAAACTTTTTGAAAGAGATATTAACCTAAATCATCCGCCCACTCCTATCTCAGGGTGGGATATTTTTCTCCTAACTAAAATTTAATTC
>NW_027971926.1:0-12331 GCF_054177405.1 Leptonychotes weddellii
TCCCGGGATCGAGTCCCGCATCGGGCTCCCTGCTCGGCAGGGAGTCTGCTTCTCCCTCTGACCCTATCCCCTCTCATGTGTTCTCTCTCTCTCAAATAAATAAATAAAATCTTTAAAAAAAAAAAAAAGATTTATTTTATTTAGGGCGCCTGGGTGGCTCAGTTGGTTAAGCGACTGCCTTCAGCTCAGGTCATGATCCCAGAGTCCTGGGATCGAGTCCCGCATCGGGCTCCCTGCTCAGCGGGGAGCCTGCTTCTCCCTCTCCCACTCCCCCTGCT
Source organism: Leptonychotes weddellii (assembly GCF_054177405.1). Lineage (NCBI taxonomy): Eukaryota > Metazoa > Chordata > Mammalia > Carnivora > Phocidae > Leptonychotes > Leptonychotes weddellii. The sequence goes on from NW_027971926.1 coordinate 279, forward strand.
TGTGTTCCCTCTCTCGCTGTGTCTCTCTCTGTCAAATAAATAAATAAAATCTTTAAAAAAAACAAAAACAAAAACAAGTATTTCTAGACCGTTACTGAGTCCCAGGCACTGGGGATACAATAGGATTCCTGCCTCGGATTTACGGGGGGTAAAATAGACACTTCACAAATAAGTAAAAACAATGACAGAGTCGGTGTGGTAAGTGCTATGAAAACAAGTCAAGATGCTCTGGAAGCATAACTGGAGGTCTTACCTGGACGGGCGGGGAGTGGGGGGCAGAGGTTGCCCGTTGCCCCCAAACACCCACCCTTCCTTTCTCACTCACAGAAATGGAATCCCTCGTTAGTAACAAGGCACACATTTGCCCAAAATAAAAACAAGTGCCGCATGTGGCCAGGGGACTAGCTCTGGCCCACAGGATGTTAGTGGGAGTGATGTGCACACTTTGTGGGGCCTGCCCTGAGAGGGAAGTGCCATGCACCTACTCTTCCCCGCTGCCTCCCTGCTGGCTGGGGTGTGGATGGGAATGTTCTGGACCTTTTCTTGGTCTGTGAGAAGCTGCAGTAATGCCACTGTCTAAACTCCTGTGACTGGAGAAAGCCATTGGGACAGAAGTCATTCCTCACTCACAGGGTGGCTGGCTGATGTCATCCATGTATGTGCCTTTAGAAACACATGTACCTTGGCTGTCCCATGAGCCAGTCCTCCCCCGGTGAGTATTTCCTCTGCTAAGAGCAGGGTCCGTCGCCTAGTCCCTGGGCCTTTGCTGCAGACCCTTTGGCTCTGCAGAACCTTTTGGGACTCCCCACACCAAACCGCACACCCCCCCCATCACCTGTAGACCTTTCTCGGAGCCCTTGGATTCTGCCCTGGGCTGAATGTGCTAATAGTACAGTGAACAGTACCTGTCAATTAGGGGGAATCAATTCTAAAAACATTATTAACTTTAAATCTTCAATTACTAAGAAAATTAGTAATGTGTGAGCATGACTATCTTTGTGCACTTATCAGGTGATTTCTTTCTCACTGAACTTGATGACATGGGGCTCTAGCAGGGAAAAGAGTCACCAGCAATGGTTCCTCTTAATTTTGCATTAGAGGTGCTTTGAGCCATGGCAGAGAAGGAATAAGGGTGGTAGTCTGATTTTTATTTGTCAAGTCCAGCAGCACATCTCATGGAATCTCTTAACAGTTATTATCCGGAAGCCGTCAATTTTATTATCTAAGACAACCACAGAGTAGAACCCAGAAGAAACATTTTCTCTATCTGCAGTGGGTAGATTGGTTTTGCTTTCAAGTGTTTGCATTATTAAACTAAGCCCTTTGTACCGGAGTGATACTTTTTATCTTAGTCACGCCATAACAGAATTCCACAGAATGGGGGCTTCCACAGTAGACATTCATTTTCTCACAGTTCCGGGGGCTGGAAGTCCAAGGTCAAGGTGCCATCATGGTTGGTTCCTGGTGAGAGCTCTCTTCCTGGCTTCCAGACTACTGTCTTCTTGCTGTGTGCTCGCATGGCCTCTCCTCTGTGTTTGTGCAGAGAAACCTCTGGTGTCTTCCTCTTCTTCTAAGGACACCAGACCTAGAGGATTAGGGCTCCACCTAATGCGTATAGCAATAAGGCTTTTTTCTTTTTCTCTCTTTTTTTTTTGGGTAGGTGCCATGTCCAACATGAGGCTTGAACTCAGGACCCTGAGATCAAGAGTCACATGCTCTACCAACTGAGCCAGCCAGGCACCACTCTTCATTACCTCTTCAAAGGCTCTATATCCAAATAAAGTTCACATTGGGGATTAGGGCTTTAGCATATGAATTGGAGGAACACAATTCAGTCCATAACAGAGTAAGTTACAGAATAAAGCGGGGTAAAGATGTAGGTACAAGAGGTGGAGATATCTCAGTTTTGCTATGAAGAGGAGAAACGAGGCCGTAACTGGCGTGGGAGGCAGTGGGGTCGAGAGAGGTTCCAGAGGCACCTTCCCACTCCCCAGTACATACATATGGGAGATACCAGAGCCAAGGTAGGCACTGAGAGGTGAGTTCCAGATGATCAGCAAGTCAAAGAATGCCATGCAGTGCACTTGGGGAGCAACCGAGCAAGGTTCTTTGGCATGACTTACTCCTTGAAGCTCCTGGTGTACCTTGTTCTGCCTTGCCCACCTTGCAGAAGCTCCTGAATTTTAGCAACAAGGAGAACTAAGCACCAGCCGGCCTTCCAGGCCCGGAAGTTGGCTCTCAATTAGGCACATAAGGGTTTCCGCAATCCTGTTTTCATTTACCAAGAAACACTGAGTCTCTTCTGTGTGATGCTGAGTATTGGGTGGTGGGCAAGGGGCAAATAACATTTAGCACCCACTCTCAAGATGCTCCACGGCTGGTTGGGGGGAGAGCGACAACCACAGAACTGTGAGCTAAGTGTTGAGAGAGAGAGACAAAGTACTGTTACTACAGACTGCCATGATTCAGAATAAAGGCTTTAAAAGTCTGCATCTGGGCCTAGGGCTCCTCTGATTCAGAATTCATACTCTGCTGTGGGAGATGATTTAGGGTGATATGTGCACATCCCAGCTACTATGGATATAAGGTCTGGCAAGATTAGTAAGTGAGTTCAGCAGCTGATTTATGCGGAATTGGTCAAAGATGAGTAAAGCCAGCTGAAACAACAAAAGCCAGCTTTTGTTGACTAGAACCCAGAATATTCTAGGGATTGGGGCAGGCAAGAGGGTTCTCCAAAAGTGAACAACCCCTTTCTCAGCAATGTGGCTTTGTCCAATGTGTATCTCCACCCAGAACTCCTTTAGTTGTTCCCATCAAGAAGTTCAAATACCAATCATCCCATCGCTTGCTATGAAGAGCAAGATCTGCTATATGGCAGATCCGTGCACTTGGCCTGTTATGGACTGAATCCAAAATGTATGTGTTAAAGTCTGAACTCTCAGAATGTGACCTTATTTGGAAATAGGGTCTTTGCAGATGTAGTCAAGTTAAAATGAGGTCGTTTAGGGTGGGCCCGAATCCGGTATGACTGGTGTCCTTATAAAAAGGGGAAATGTGGACAGACACACACTCAGGGAAAACATGTGAAGATGAAGGCAGAGAGCTGGGTGATATGTTAATAAGCCAAGGGACGTCAGAGATGGCCAGCGAACCACCAGAAGCTGGGGGAGAGGCACAGAACGGATTTCCCCTCAAGCCCTCAGAAGGAACCAACCCTACTGACATGTTGATCTTAGAATTCTAGCCTGTGAGACAATACATTTCTGCTGTATACAGCACCCAGCGTGTGGCACTTAGACACGGCAGCCTGGGGGGCTAATATAGCCTCATTCAAGCTGCAGCCCCACCCATGGTGTACACAGATCTATGCCTGCATTTCTCCGGGACCACGTTGAAAGCTCCCTGCTTGGAGAAACTCCTGTTACCTGCCTTGCAGCAAGAATGGGAGGAAACCAGGAACAGGAGACAGGCAGGGGTATGAGCAGGTTTTTAAAGGAGGATTGTACATGAGCCACTTTGGACTTTGGAAAGAGGTGCAGCGGAGGGCAAGGAGCCTGCACTAGACGGCAAAAGCCTGTGTTCTGGTCTAGGCTGCTCTGCTCTTCATCTCAGTCCCTGCGATTGTGAAATGGGCTGGTCCTCTGCACTGCTGGCTGTTTTGCAGGACTTTCTTCCGCACAGTAGCTGCTCAGTAAATATTTGTTCACGCTGAGGGAAAACAACACTTTAGGTGTACCCAGCATCTCTGGAACAGGGGAACTGATCTCTTTTCCTTAAAGAAACAGGGAAATGATCTGATGAAGACTACCTCGCTGGGAAGACTCACACTTGCCAACCGTGTCCTGCTGATCTCCCAGCAGTTAGAGCTGCCCTTTTAGTGAGCGCTTACTTACTCTGTTATTTACGGGGCTAAACAATTTACATTGCAGGATCTCAATCCTCATTTAAACTAGCAAGGGTAGGTATTAGTATCCTTACTTCACAGAAGTGGAAACCAAAACTCTGAAGGGTTGAGCAAGGTGCCCAAGGTCACACAGCAGCACAGTGAGTGGAGGGGTAGGATTCAATCCCCGTCTGAAGCCCATGCCCATTCCCTAAGCACTCCCATCACTTCTCAGCTCCTGTCAGATACTCCGTGCTACTTCCCACTCTGACCATTCGCTCAATGCTGGAAGCTAGTCTGAGGACACAAAGTAAGGCTTTTCCCCGATCTCCTATCAAAGCAATACAAGCTCCCCGGAAAATGTGCAAACTACAAAAAAGTATAGTTCTTCAAAAACAAACTACAAAAAAGTATAGTACTTCAAAAAACAGTAAACACAGAAAGAATTACCATATGATCCAACGGTTCCACTTCTGGGTATACACACCCCAAAATTTAAAAGCACAGACTTAAACAGGTATTTGTGCATCCAAGTTCACAGCAGTGTTATTCATAATAGTCAAAAGGTAGAGGCAACCCAAGTGTCCACCGATGGACGAATGGATAGACAAAATGTGATATATACATACAACGGAATATCATTCAGCCTTAAAAAGGAAATTCTGATACATGCTACAACATGGATGAACCTTGAGGACTTTATGCTAAGTGAAATAAGCAATCGCAAGACAAAAATTATAGGATTCCCCTAGAGTAGTCAAATTCATAGAGATGGAGAACAGAATCATGGTTTCCAGGGCCTGGGCAAGGGGGAAATGGGGAGTTATTGTTTACCGGGTCGAGTTTTAGTTTTGCAAGACGAAGGTCTGGGGATGGATGGTGGTGGCTGTTGCACAACAAATGAATAAACTTATGCCACTAAACCTAATACTTAGAAATGATTAAAATGGTAAATTGTGTTGTGTATGTTTTACTACAAGAAAGTATAAAGAAACAGAAAAAATTATCTATGATGTCTGAGTGCAACTCTGTTGATAGGCTGGGACCACGTTGAAAGCTCCCTGCTTGGAGAAACTCCTGTTACCTGCCTTGCAGCAAGAATGGGAGGAAACCAGGAACAGGAGACAGGCAGGGGTATGAGCAGGAGAGCTACCCCATCAGATGTGAATCCCTGATATGCATGCCTATCAATATCCAGGCTGCGGCCTGCTAGCGGAGACTCTCAGGAAGGACGGAACCCACAGAACACAATCATGGCGCCTCCGGGGACCCTTACCTTACCCTGACTCCATTTCCTGCTGCTGAAGGGTCACTGAGAAGAGGTTATCAGGTTTCTGCTTAAACCTCTGGGCTGCCGCCACTTCACTACACAGGGCAGCTCCTTCCGTTTTTAGAATCAGAGGTATCCAATCCACTTTTCTCATTTTACAGAGGGGAAAAAAAAGTTAAACCATAGACCTCCTTCTCAGATAGTTGATGTCTTCTTTAATTAAGGACTTTCTTTCCAAATAGTCTTTACAATGAATGGCTGCATACTGGTAGCCCGTGGGATAAAGCTGACTGGGGACTGAATTTTATTTGGCACAGATGTTAAAAATCAGGATCGATCTTGTGCAACTCCAGGTTCTCTTGAATGTAAAGGTCTGAGGGCACTAGGCCAGCATGTCCCCTCGGCCACAACTGGCTGCACTCTCTAGCTGACCACAGCCCACTCCACTCTATCCTCTCCAAGCAGGCTCTGCTCTGTAGTTCCGATTTCCCCACTGGACTTGAAGCATTTAAGGTTAACCCCTATCTTAAAGAACCTTTCAGATCAAGAAATGCGCTTAAAGAGCGTCGGTTAGGGCAGGGCTTCGGAGGAGATTCATTCAGCCGCGGGCCAGGCCGTGCCACCGACGGTGCTGGGGGCCCTGAGCCCGGCCCTGCAGGCACCTGCGCGTGCCCGGCGACCTTCCATTCGGGGTCGATCGCTGCCCCCGCGCCAGGGCCCCCGCCCAGGCCAGCAGCGGCCTCGGGGTTCGGCTCCCCACTCGTCACGCTCTAGCTAGCGCCGCAGGCTGGCCTTGCGCGTCCGCGGGCCTCGGTGTCATCGTCGGCACCGTGGGCGGCGACACCTACCTCGCTGGGCTGCGGAGGCCCGAAAGGCTAGGCGCTGGGACAGGGCCCAGCACTCGGAGGGCGCCCTGTCGGGGGCGGTATCTCACGGTGCCAACGAGCCTGCGGTGCAGCCACCTGAGAGAGGAGCCGGTGGGCGGCCCCCTCACCACGTGGCCTCTGCTGCCATGGAGACAGCTGGTGAGTGGCCGCGCGGCAGCGGCACGGAGGCCGGGGATCCCGCAGCCGGAGCCGCTCACAGCTGGAGCGCGCGCATGCGCACAGACACCCTGGCCCAGGGAGGGTGGGCCGAGATGGGTCGAACCACTGAGCGAAGGGGAGGAGGAGCGTCGGAGGGACTGAAGGAGGACGGAGGGGGGAAGAAAATGCCAAAACAGGACCTCAAACTTGACTCGACCCCTAGAGATCATGGCCGTGGAATCCACCGGGGGCCCTGGGGTTGACCCCGGCTCAGCGCCGAGGATGTCCGTCTTCTCTCACCCCCCCTCGGCTTGTGTGGGTGGGTCCGGAAGGGAGGGCTGGTGGGACTTGCGCAGGCGCAGTGAGGGCGGCAACATGGCGTCCAGGCCCAAGCGGCGTGCGGTGGGTAGTGGGGCTCCGCAGCCTTCAGGCGTCCCGGACCAGCGCGACGAGGAAGAAGAGGAAGATGAAATGGAGGATGAGGACGAAGACGATGGAGACAGTGACGAAGAAGAGGATGAAGACGACGAGAGCGTCGACGAGGTGAGAAGCACACGCGACCCCAGTTTGCTTTATGTGTGGGGAAAAAACTTTCTGGCCGCCAGAACCGTGTGACTGAGCCGCTCGGAGCAGCGACCGCCAGCACCTGAGGGTCTGTAAGCAGAAACTGGAGATGATAAAAGTGCCTAGCTCGGGTTCCACTGGAGTCTTTTACACATTGCAGCCACAGATATTTTTCAGAAGTCTACTCCGCCGGTTCGGCCCCCTCCCACCGCTCCAGGAAAACCCACCGCAACATTCTAAGTGGCTTTCTGTAGTTCTTCGGCTAAAGCCATACAGGGGCCTGCAGTTTATTCTCTGCCCAATCTGCAGCCAGGTTCTTGTTTAGATTGTCCTCGCTGGCCTTCCTCAGCTGAGACCCAAATTCCAGAACCTGCTAAACTTGAAAGTATGTGTGAATACACTATTTTCTCGGAGCCCCAAAATAAGTGTGTCACTTACCAAGGTATGATTTAGGACTGACCTTGGGTGGCGCTTATAAGCCTCTAAGATTTTGTTTTTGGTGTGAAGCAATCCTTTCATTTATTTATGGGACACTTAAGTGGCATCACAGGCTAGATTCTGTTACTGTTTTGCAGAGAGATCAAGGAGCCCAGGCACACACAGCTTCATAGAATCTCACGTACACAGTCACCATATTTCGTCCTGCCTGAGGGCCTTAGTATGTGCTGTTCTCTGTGCCAGGAACTCATCCTCACTCCCAGCTCAAGTGTCACTTCTCTAAGGGAAGACTGTCCTGACTTTCTTAACTATTTTTCAAGCTGTGTGGCACCGTGTACCTGTTTCTAGCATGTGTACATTTATCTCCATGAATATTTCCTTAAAGTCTGTGTTCCCCCCTAAACTGTAAGCTCCCTGAGGGCAGGACCATTCATGTCTCCTTTTCTTACCTTTTCTTCGTGAGTGCCTGGCACCGTGCTTGGTATGTGGTGGTACTCAGTATTTGTCAAGTGAATGAAGTGTAGCCTCAGGTGCGTGGGCTGAATCAAGTGCTAGGCAGCCGGGGACTTCGGAAGTGATTTTGCTCTTTGCTCATCCTTACTGCAGTCAGGTAAGTAATCTCTTCTTTGTGGCTGCTGTGACCGTTTTATCCAGAGCAGACTTGCTCTACGTTGAAACTAGATCAATCTGAGTTTTTTGTTCTTCTCAGGCTTTTGTGTCAAGTGAGGAGATGGCACGAAGGGGCTTTGTAACCTGTGCAGATGGTAGTCGTGGCCATATTTTTGCCTGTTTGAAGCCTGGACAGTTCTTCAGATAACATTTTCTTCGTGTCCTTTTTCTGGCATGTTCTGTAGATAGATAGAAGCAAAAAGAGTGGCAATAGAGGGAAAAGAAAAATCTGTAAAGTAGAAAATAATGCTTGAATTATCTTAGGAAGTCGTGTGTGATGACCAGTTTTGTGTGTCATTTCACGTAGAAAAGACGTTAGGGTTTGAAGCCAACGGCCAAGAAAGAATTCTTGCGATATCTTTGGTGCAAAAAGGTGGTTTTATTAAAGCACGGGGACAGGACCTGGGGGCCGAAAGCTGTGCTGGGGTCATGAGGAGTGCCCATTATATACTTTCAAGTTGGGAGGGGGTTAGGGATAGTGTAAGTCCCTAAGGAATTTTGGAAGCAAGGTTTCCAGGACCTTGAGGGGGCTAGCTATTGTTGGGAAAAAGTCGTTTATTACTGTTTAATAAAACCTGAGTCATGAGGCCCTTTAGATGTATATCGGTAGGTCATATGCTTGGGGGATGATTGCCAACATGTATCTTGGGGAGGGGGTGGAGATAAAGGAAGTTTCCTTTTTATATATTAAAAAAGTAGAATTACAGGATCCTGGGGGTTGGGCTAAGACTGTTCCCTTAGCGAAGTATTAACATCAAAGTAGTTGAGTCCCTAGAGGAATGTCACTGTGCCTGTTTCGAGGACTTATCAGTGGGCTGTAGATAGTAAGGAAATTTAATAATTTTTCTTCTGCCTCTCCTACGTCATTATTTGCAGGAAGTGAATGTTGAATTTGAAGCTTACTCCATCTCTGATAAGGATTATGACGGAATTAAGAAGTTACTGCAGCAGGTATGGTCTTTTACCCCCTACACACAAATCTCTTCTAAGAAAATCCAGGCCATTCAACACAAGCTAGGTCAAATTTCATCCTTTTAGAATTCCCATTCTTATTCTCTCTACCCTGCAGAGAAGGAAGGATTGTTTCTCTTCCCCTCCAAGGCTAACTGATTAATATGTTAATAAACACCCTGTGTCCTAAAATACTTTCCTTTTCATGTGCTTATTATTTGAGCTACTCTACTGTTTTTCTCTTCCAGCCAAACTTTGTGGGGCAGAAGAATTCTTCCATAATAGTCCTGTCCCTTAGTGCACCAGCTGGTGCTACAAAATCCATGCTTGTTGCTTCTACACCATCCCTACCCCATGTAAGGTGGCTTTGGTTTAACCCTTCATAGCCTCCAGTGTCCAGTCACCAAATTCTTTGGCCTTTTGTCCATCCTTCTCCTCCTCTCCCCCACACCTCCTTTATTACCACTGACTGCCTCTTCGATTTCAGTGCCTTTAGCTTTGATTCTCCTAGGCTTTTCCTTTGCTCCTGGGATTGCTCTTCTGAGTTGTTTTATTAAAAAATATGCTTTGATTTTCATTTAAAATAAGTTTTTTTTCTTCTCTTAGCTTTTCCTAAAGGCTCCTGTGAACACTGCAGAACTAACTGATCTCTTAATTCAACAGAACCATATTGGGAGCGTGATAAAGGTAAGCGGGACAGTTACGTCTGTTCTGATTAAATTATTTTTTGGCCTGTTAAGATCCTCCTGATGTTTAGCTAGGGGGCCAGGAACTCAAACTGGAAAGAGGTGTTACTGGAGGAAGGGAGGCTGGTTAGAAAGCCATTCCAGTAATTTCCAAGATTACTGAATGCAGGAATCCCGGGATTGGCAATGGATAGCAAGAGAAGGGGGCTATTTGGAAGATACTTGGGAGATGAGATATGGTGGCGATTAGTGAGTGACTGGTCAGAGTGAGGGGAAAGGAGTCAAGGGTGGCTCCCAAGTGTCTGGCTCTAGCAACCAAGATTGTGAGCATGGAGGAAGAGGAGGGCAGGCGGGAATGTGAGTGTGGGTGTGTACGTGTTGAGTTTGATTTGCCTGTGATACGTGCATGGGAGGTGTGAGCAGCGGCCGGAGACTTGGGCATTCTCAACAGATGGACGGTTACCCAGGGAGGGTGGGGATGGACACTGCTGATACCACCCTTACTTGGAGGAGTAAGTCAGTGGCAGAGTCTGCAAAGGAGTCACGGTGGGGCGGCGGTGACCTGGAAGGGAGGGGCATCAATCACTGGAGGGAGCTTTTGGAGGAGGCACAGCAGGAGGGTGAGTCCTGCCCCCGCCGCTCCTGATGATGCTCTCGGTTTTGTGTAGCTGCCTAACAAACTGCCCACAGTTCGGTGTCCTAGAATAGCAGCGGTCATCTGTTTGGGTCATTTGGACAGAGCTCAGTGAGGACAACTCCTCTCTGCTCCATGTCACATTAGGTAGAGAGAGTCAGCGGGGGGGGGGGAGGGAGATTCACTTTGAAGATGGCTCACTCACATGACCAGCAAGTTGGTGCTTAGCTGCACATGGGGAGCCCAGCTGGGACTATGGGCCAGGGGCCTCCTTTCCTCCGCAGCGCGGGCCCCTCTACACAGCGGCTGGGGTCCAGCAGCAAGCAGCCCCAGAAAACCAGGCACAAGGGCACAGCTTTGTATTTCCGCTGTCCTCCTAGTCAGACATGAAGGTCTGCACAGGTTCAAAGCAAGGCTGCACAGACCCCACCACTCGGAGGGAGGAGGGGCGAGGTCCTTTGTCAGAAGAGAATGTGGGGCTAGAGCTGTGGTGGCCATCTATGGGAAATAGAATCTCATGGTGACCTTGGTCCGTTTCCGCATCCATCTCTGGAAACGAGAGAATGGTCCTGGTCCCTGCTTTGCACGGTGGTACGGAAGCAGCAGGAGTTGCTGAGCGCACGGTGCTTAGAGCCACGGCGTGTGGCAAGTGCTGGAGTGACGGCGCCCACGGCTGGTGTCTCCTCCTGTCCCAGCACGTGCCGTCTGCGTCGTGGTACAAAGGCAGTGGCCCTGGGGTCTGATGCTCATGCTCACCGCCTCCCCGCCTCCCCGCCTCCCCTTGAGCCATCTCCCTTTGTTGTCAAAGCTGACGGTCTTGAAAAAGTTGGCATTCGCAGCCGCTACCTCCTCTCCTCCTAAACCCCGATCTGGTTTTTCCCACCAGTATTCTACTGAGGTTCTGGAACTGTCGGATAGGGTCACCAGCATCCCCGTTACTAAACCTCATGGCACTAAATGCAAAGAAAGTGAAGGGAATAGCACCTCCAGTAGCTTCCTTTTACTAGAGCAATGGGAAAGGCAGGCCTCTTCACCAAACACGTGTCCAGCCGGTTAGTGTCTGCGTAGGCGTGCTGACGACACCGACTCCATCTTGTTTGTGCTCGCACCGTGACCTCCTGTGGGGCTCTGCTCTGGGCCCCCGGGAGGTTAACGCATGCCCTGACTGGAATTCAGGAAGGCTTGTTCTGATCTTCCATAAAGAGGCGCAGCGAAGGCCCGCCTTAGATAACTACCCTGCGACCTCCCCCTCCCCGGCCCCCACCATGCCCCTGGCCCTGTGAGCTGTGGGGTGAGGTCTGGGCTGCGTGGAGAACAGCTGCGTAGCCCCGGATCGTTTGTCCGCCCGATCTCTATGTCAGTAACACAGCCTGAGTAAGACTCAGTGGTGTGGAGTGGCTTGCTTCCGTTTTCTGTCTTAGCTGCCTTCTCAGTGTGGAGGAGACGTGACTGACCCTCTTCCATCTTCTAACCATGTGCTAAGACCGTCCAACAAGAAACCGTCAGACTTTTATCCTTGCAAGAGCTTGCCATCAGCAGGGGGCTTCAACCTTCACCGGGATGATTACACTAATAATTTCACAGTAACAGTTACGGCTTTTGGCTTCCACAGAGGTACTCGAGGTGTCCCAGCGACAGAGACTTCTGTCCTAGGAGAGGGACTGCGCAGAACTTTCACCGGAGCCCCTGGGACTCTTGCAGAGACGGCAGATCCTAGGGCTGTGGAGGGCAAAGGGCAGGGGGAGGGCCATGAACTGCACATGTGGGTTGTGTAGAGAGAGATTCCGGGGTGAGGTGATAGGTGCAGTTGCTTAGGACTTACGTCCTAGGAATTGTGTTGAACCAGGAGGCCTGAGGGATGAGAGGAGGCATGGGAGGGGGTGGTGAACGGGTCAAGCAGGCAGGTCTCTTGCGGGGGGGGGGGGGGGGGGGG
>NW_027971927.1:0-1121 GCF_054177405.1 Leptonychotes weddellii
CGCGGGGGGTGAGCCCGTGCACGTGTGTGTGCACGCGGGGGTGAGCCCATGCACGTGTGTGCATGCCTGTGTGCACGTGTGCCCGTGCATGTCTTCACAAGTGTGCGCATGTGTGTGAGTCTCCACAGTCAAGACAGCCCCTTCCCATGACCCCTGTGCCACCACCGCCCACAGCTGGTGGCCACCCCTCTGTCCCTGTAGCTGCACTTCTGTCACCTCGAGAGTGTAACGTAAGTGAACTGTGCAGTCTGTAGGCTTTGGAGGTTGGCTTTGCTCCCTCAGCAATCGTGAGCCCTTCGTGTTAGCAGTGTCATCATAACTTAATTAGGAGAGTAGTGACGGAACATTCCCGCTCACGCAGCTTCTGTGGCGACCAGTGTCTCTGGGTGGTGTGCGTGTTGATTCACACCGGGGCTACTGCGTAAAGCCAGCTTGTATTTCCACGCAGACAAGGTGCACCATGTTCAGCCCGAGATGCCCTCTGGGCTGCAGGGTGACCCCCTCGTTCACCTTCTTCTGCACCCTGCAACAGCATCCCCTCTGGGCACCCCAGCCCATACCCGTGACCCTGAGCCCCGGAGTGGGCCGTGGGCAGGGCTGGGCCTGGGATAACCGCTAGGAGCAGGCATTCTGATGGAGCGGATGCCCAAGAATGCTGTTAAACAGAATCGAGAGCCTGGGGTCTTCTGTGCTGAAGGGAGGAAAAGGGGTGTGAGAGCCGCCCTGTAACAGATTAACGGATGGTCAGGGAGGGGCGTTCAGGCAGGCAGGACCACTATGACCCGCAGGGCTGCGTGCAAAATGAACTCGGAGGCACCTGCACCGGGAGGTCTGAAGGACAGGGGACAGCTGGGCCCCCGCCGGTGGAAGAGCACCAGAGGAGAAGGGGCCAGTGCAAAGGCCCTGAGGTACGCTCAAGTCTGGCTTGTTTGAGAAACAGAAAGTGGGTTCCAGCCCCCAGTATGGTGCCAGGGCACGGCACGGGACAGGAAGGCAGGAGCCCCATGGTCACGGAGTTCCTGAGGCCAGCAGCTAGGGGCTGGGGCAGGAAGCTCTGTGCTGTGGTTTCCGGCTGTGGAGAGGGTTCCAGCTGCAGCGGGAAGGGGCCGGGAAGGAGCCCC
>NW_027971928.1:0-207 GCF_054177405.1 Leptonychotes weddellii
TAGTACTGTTTATCAGTTCTAAATTTAAAGTGGAAATACTGTGGTTTGTTAATTCATCTGCTGTTGTCAGTCTTGTTTGTAGCAGATCTTTCCATCGTTGATAAATCTGTGGGTTTGCACAAATACACAATATATTTTCCATTCCTTTGAGAGCTTGGTAGAAAGCACAGAAAGTTTCAATGAGGGGATCTCCTGGGCTGTCCACTG
>NW_027971929.1:0-207 GCF_054177405.1 Leptonychotes weddellii
CCCTCTCTGCTGTTCTGGGAGCTTGGGCGCCCAAGGGGAGCTGTCCAGCCCACAGGCTCCTGAGATCGCACACATGGGCAGAGGAGAACCAAAGGGAAGTACAATAATAAGAATAACAACAGCAATAGTATTAGCAAATTCTTACCAAGAGCCGGACGTTTTTATGAGCACTTTAAAATGTTTAACTCACATAATCCTCGTGACAAC
>NW_027971930.1:0-207 GCF_054177405.1 Leptonychotes weddellii
CCTCTCCTGTCAGAGAATATGGTTGTCCAGAATTTGGGGCTTATTGATCCCTTGCTTTTCTTTATAGTTGTGCTTCATATATTTAAATTGCTAAATATGTGTTATTTAGTTTTGCATGTTTTTTGGACTTTGTAAATAGGAATTAAATATCCTTTAAGACTTGCTTCATTTGCTCCACACTATGGTTCTGGAATTCCTTTGTATTGT
>NW_027971931.1:0-207 GCF_054177405.1 Leptonychotes weddellii
CGAGGCTGAGTGGAAGGCGGGCTGGGCAGAGTTCTTTTTTTTTTTTTAACTTGTATCTTTTTAATTAAAGAATTTTTTTTTATTCTTATGTTAATCCCCATACATTACATCATTAGTTCTAGATGAAGTGTTCCATGATTCATTGTTCGTGCACAACACCCAGTGCTCCATGCAGAACGTGCCCTCCTCAATACCCACCCCCCGGCC
>NW_027971932.1:0-207 GCF_054177405.1 Leptonychotes weddellii
CCCTTGTAACTAAATAATATGAAGTGACCAAAAAAGATGGATTTTCTCTAACATAATCAAAATTTACTGAGTTGTATTCAAAGAAACACCAGATGGTCCATTTCTTTCTCACACACACACACACAAAAGGTCACTTTAAGTGGTAAGGTAGACAATTTAATACTTGTTGAGAGGAATACTTATTTACACAGAGCAAATATTAGCTGT
>NW_027971933.1:0-207 GCF_054177405.1 Leptonychotes weddellii
CGAGGGGTGAGCCTGGTGGTGGGTATTGAGGAGGGCACGTTCTGCATGGAGCACTGGGTGTTATGCACAAACAATGAATCATGGAACACTACATCTAAAACTAATGATGTATGGGGATTAACATAATAAAAAATTTTTAAAAAAACTAATGATGTAATGTATGGTGATTAACATAACAATAAAATTTTAAAAATAAAAATAAAGAGT
>NW_027971934.1:0-207 GCF_054177405.1 Leptonychotes weddellii
TTTTTTAATTTTAATTTTTTTTTATTCTTATGTTAATCCCCATACATTACATCATTAGTTCTAGATGAAGTGTTCCATGATTCATTGTTCGTGCACAACACCCAGTGCTCCATGCAGAACGTGCCCTCCTCAATACCCACCACCAGGCCAACCCATCCTCCCACCCCCCTCCCCTCTAGAACCCTCAGTTTGTTTTTCAGAGTCCAT
>NW_027971935.1:0-207 GCF_054177405.1 Leptonychotes weddellii
GCTCTGACTCGCGGAAGAGATGTGGAAAGGCGCCAGAGAACAAAAGCCCCAAAGACTGATCCCCCTGAGCCCATCCCCCACCACAGGGGCACAGGGCAACTCCACCCAAACAGGGTTGCCTGAGTAACAGCGCAGCAGGCCCCTCCCCCAGAAGACAGGCTGGGAAAACAAGAGGCCAGCAACCCTAAGGTCCCAAGAAAACAGGTG
>NW_027971936.1:0-207 GCF_054177405.1 Leptonychotes weddellii
TGTCTTTGCCCCCTGCTCAAAATAAAGCTGTTACCTTTCTAGCCCTGTCCGCCATGGTGCTTAGCAGCCAGGGATGCATGGTCTCAGACATGTTTACCAAGTAAAACACTGACTTGAGGGGCGCCTGGGTGGCTCAGTCATTAAGCGTCTGCCTTCGGCTCAGGTCATGATCCCAGGGTCCTGGGATCGAGCCCCGCATCGGGCTCC
>NW_027971937.1:0-207 GCF_054177405.1 Leptonychotes weddellii
AGAATCTCTCCCTGAGCCTTCTGACCTGCTCCCATTCAGTTTATTTGGACGGTGGCTATGCCGTGGGCACAGGGGATGGCCCATCTCCATTGCTCAGGGGTCCATTACTCAGCTCTCGGGGCTGGGACCTCTTGCTTCCTGGATCCCACGTCTTCCCCTTCTTAGTTTACACTTTTCCTTTGGGAGAACCCACCCTCCAACACCTTC
>NW_027971938.1:0-1121 GCF_054177405.1 Leptonychotes weddellii
CCCCCACCCCTGTTCTCCTGAGCTAACAAATAAATAAAATCTTAAAAAAAAAAAAAAAAGAGTAATGTTCCAAGTTAAATTTTAAATTACCAGTGAATATCTTCATTAAAATAATCTGATAAATATATACGTATATTTAAATATATATTTATAAATATACATAACAAAAAAGTAAAGTCATGTTATCACTTCCCTTTCAACATGTATTTTACAAAAAAAAAAATCAGGAATGGGTAGATACATTTCTACAAATTTCTGTAGAAATAGAAATACAATTCTCATTGCCTTGGGAATGAGAAACAATCAAGAAAACAATGTTAATACAGTCTTTAAAGTAGATATTATATGTTATAGAAAATCTTAAGCATGAAAATTAAAAGTTTTCATTTAAATATCTATTATAACAATTCAAATGTCTGGTTTGAAAATTTATAAAAGCGCATGTTTTTGAAGATTTTAAAGTATCCATTTGCCCTCAGTTTTTAATTTATAGATAATCTGTGTTTTATATGAACTTGGTGTCAGTAGCCTCTTCCCATACTATTAGACAAAGACAAAGAAAACCATTTTAAAACCAGTAATTTTAAACTTTTCTCCCCTAAATATGAATACTATAGCTGCTTTTAAAAATCTTATTAACACTGTAAATCTTCTCCCAACATTCTAGTTCCCCACAAACATTCAAACACATGTAACCAACTTATTTCTCTATACAATTTCAGGGAGTCTCCAGTTTTAACGAATTTCAAAACTAGCCTAAGAATCCCTGATCCTATAAATCTAGCATTTTCTGTCTTTCTCCTTTTCTTTCCTTTCCTCTCTCCTTTCTTTCTTGTTTGTTTGCTTGTTTTTAAAGACACCATGAACCTGTAATCTAAATTCAAGATGTGAAATCTAGAATTTGCTTCAAAGGTCTACTGTTCATTTGTGGGTAGGTAATATTTAGGCATATTATTAACTTTTAATTTCCTTTGATTTTCCTTTAATTTCTGTTATTTACCTGGGTAACAGTTTCTGTCCCTCATTGCTTCTCAGGGAGGGCACACACATGGTAAGGATAAAGGCTGAAATAGCCTGCCAGAATTCTACACATTTGGTTTTCAAAAGCCCCAACCCCAGAG
>NW_027971939.1:0-207 GCF_054177405.1 Leptonychotes weddellii
AAACCATTTACCATGCTAATGGACACCAAAAGAAAGCTGGGGTGGCAATCCTTATATCAGACAAATTAGATTTTAAACCAAAGACTGTAATAAGAGATGAGGAAGGACACTATATCCTACTTAAAGGGTCTATCCAACAAGAAGATCTAACAATTGTAAATATCTATGCCCCTAACATGGGAGCAGCCAATTATATAAGGCAATTAA
>NW_027971940.1:0-207 GCF_054177405.1 Leptonychotes weddellii
CAAAATTGGTTTAATTCAATGGTCTATAATTTTTGGAACCTACTTTAGAATCTAATCGCTAAAGTTTGATGAATAATTATTTATTGTTAAATCATCAGTTAATAATAGTATAACTATAATGACCAAACTATGTATCTCTTAACAATACACAGTTTGTTACTTTTCTTCGCTATTGTTACAAAGCTTAAATTAAAACCCTAGAAAAGG
>NW_027971941.1:0-207 GCF_054177405.1 Leptonychotes weddellii
TTTATTTATTTATTTTTTTATTCTTATGTTAATCCCCATACATTACATCATTAGTTCTAGATGAAGTGTTCCATGATTCATTGTTTGTGCATAACACCCAGTGCTCCATGCAGAACGTGCCCTCCTCAATACCCACCACCAGGCCAACCCATCCTCCCACCCCCCTCCCCTCTAGAACCCTCAGTTTGTTTTTCAGAGTCCATCGTC
>NW_027971942.1:0-207 GCF_054177405.1 Leptonychotes weddellii
ATCCTGGCCTAAGGCTTTATTAGACAGTCTCCCTTCACACCAACTAGAGAAAGGTTATTCTGCACCTACTTTTCTTTTTTTATTGTTATGTTAACCACCATACATTACATCATTAGTTTTTGATGTAGTGTTCCATGATTCATTGTTTGTGCATAACACCCAGTGCTCCATGCAGAACGTGCCCTCTTTAATACCCATCCCCCGGCG
>NW_027971943.1:0-207 GCF_054177405.1 Leptonychotes weddellii
TTCTACCATTTGAGGACACAGTGAGAACAATGCCATCTGTGAACAAAGAAGAGGGGTCTCACCAGACCACACACCTGCCCTTGACCTTGGACTTCCCAGCTTCCAGAACTCTGAGAACTTGATTGGATCTATTTTGGCACTCTCTTTTTTGTTCCGTTGATCTATGTGCTTGATCTTTCCCCAACACCACGCTATCTTGATTACTCT
>NW_027971944.1:0-207 GCF_054177405.1 Leptonychotes weddellii
TAACTACCCTGAAGGACTTACTCAGTTACAAGTGGTTTCCCAGGGTTAAAACCCATCCTATACACATCTGATTTTTCTTTATCCAATTTCAACAATAAAAATGATTGTGTTTATTGAATCCTTAACATATGCTAAGTTCTACGCATTTTTATCATTTAATACATTTAATTACCACAACCTTTCATTTTCTACGTATTTTTATCCCCA
>NW_027971945.1:0-207 GCF_054177405.1 Leptonychotes weddellii
CTCTGTCAGGGCACCTGGGTGGCTCAGTCATTAAGTGTCTGCCTTCGGCTCAGGTCATGATCCCAGGGTCCTGGGACTGAGCCCCACATAGGACTCCCTGCTCAGCGGGAAGCCTGCTTCTCCCTCTCCCCCTCCTTGTGTTCCTGCTCTCGCTATCTCTCTGTCAAATAAATAAATAAAATCTTAAAAAAAAAAAAAAGTGAAGCT
>NW_027971946.1:0-207 GCF_054177405.1 Leptonychotes weddellii
CTAAGAGCGGGAATGAAGATAATTTAAAGGATGATGTAGGGACGAATAAAAAAAGAAGTGAATAGATGTGAAGACTCAGAACGCAACGGGAGCACATCCACAGCTTCCTGGGCCCAACCTGTTGGCACAGTGTGGGCCAGAGAGCCCTTCTCCACCATACAAGCTGCTGCCTCTGGCCTCTCATCTTGTTCTCCACACCGTTGTCTC
>NW_027971947.1:0-207 GCF_054177405.1 Leptonychotes weddellii
CTCTGGTAAGCGCTGTGAATTGTGCAAGACTGTTGAATCTCAGATCTGTACCTCTGAAACAAATAATGCAATATATGTTAAGAAAAAAAAGAAGAAGAAGAAGATAGCAGGAAGGGAAGAATGAAGCAGGGGAAATCGGGAGGGGTAGACGAATCATGAGAGACGATGGACTCTGAAAAACAAACTGAGGGTTTTAGAGGGGAGGGG
>NW_027971948.1:0-207 GCF_054177405.1 Leptonychotes weddellii
GGATGGGTTAGCCTGGTGATGGGTATTAAAGAGGGCACGTTCTGCATGGAGCACTGGGTGTTAGACGGAAACAATGAATCATGGAGCACTACATCAAAAATTAATGAGGTAATGTATGGTGATTAACATAACATAATAAAAAAAAAGCTTCTGGTCAACAATAGGCTATTTGTAGTTAAGTTTTGGGGGAATCAAAAGTTATGCATG
>NW_027971949.1:0-1121 GCF_054177405.1 Leptonychotes weddellii
GCTCTCCTCGCTGGGAGCACTCTGGTGCACCCCCCTCCCCACCCCGGCTGCTTGTGTGCACATTTCTGCAGCTGTGTACCCTCATTCCAGCCTAGCGTCCGCACCCAAGCCTCCCGCTCACCATCAGACATCTCACCAGTGTCTTCTCTAACCGTGTAAGAGGCTCCCACCCAAAGATGCCCCATGGTTAATCCCCCATTGTGGTCTTTTAGGTCTTGCCCCAAGGAGTCCCCCTGACACACTCCAGCCTACTCGGCACCAAGCCGCAGATCACAGCCCTGAGCCCACACACTGTGCAGCCGGCTTCACGACGGAAGTGGGCAAAACTCATAGCAGCAAAATAATGTTTTAAGTTCTGTCCAATTATCCACAAATCCTTAATTTCTGTTTTCCCCACTACATCGCTAAACACATCCCAAACATGAGAAGGCTGCAGTGATTCTTACTGTCACGTATGAACACGTGCGTCACAGATTGTGAACACTTTAATTACTATAATCAACATCCTCGCTATTTTTACTTTCTGGGCTAAGGAAGGTTTTGTCATTTTAGCTAAGAGAATGGAGGAGGCTGCCCTAGATATCCTCATCGAAGCTCTGTGTGTGTGTGTGTGTGTGTGTGTGTGTGTGTGTGTGTGTGTGTGTAGAATATCGGCAGGCCATCTGCTCAAGCCAAGAAGTAAGTAATGATAGCAAGACTATGCCTCAGTTTCTGGGCCATTTCAGGTGACCTTTGGGGCAGAAGACCCTCAGGCTCATACAGCCCCGCTCCGGCCAGCTCATGCTCCCCATTTGGTCTGGGAAGGCTCCCTTTCCTTCCTCTGGTTCAAGCAGGGCTGGACTGACTTCCAGCTCTGTGATATCCCTTATCAGGCACTTGTGACAAGTGGGTTCTGGGCCTGGCCCTCCATAAACAAGATCGCCTTTACTCCTCACGACAAGCCGCCCCCTGGGGATTATATTCTTCTCTCTAACGGGTGAGTGAAAGTGACTTGATGGGGGTCCCCCACTGGCTAGCGGCAGACTGAGCTGGGGCCCAAAGCCCTTTCTACTGCCCTGCGCTGCATGGCTGAGGAAGGAACTCCCCCTCCAGAAGAGTATGTAAACCAACCCACCGGCCAG
>NW_027971950.1:0-207 GCF_054177405.1 Leptonychotes weddellii
AAAGGCCGCCACTGAATAAACAGACTGCAGATGCCTGATTACCTCATTCCTTCCAAAATCCTTACATAGTCATTTATTCCTGATAAGACAATCTTATTCCCAAATAAGACAATCTGTATAAATGATTTTCATACGACAAAAAAATTATGTATTAACATTTATCTATGAAACAAGACAAACTGGCATTATTCATATTCTTAATCTGAT
>NW_027971951.1:0-207 GCF_054177405.1 Leptonychotes weddellii
CTAAAAATAATAATATTTCCCATTCATTAGTCTTTTAAAAATGGATTCACTGAGTGCTAATGTTGAAACAGGAATTGTGCTAGTTTCTGAGGATTCAGAGATAAATGAGATACAGTTCCTGCTCTCAAAGGAGTTCACAGTCCCGTGAAAAGAGAGGACAGTAAATAATACAATTACCATGTGGTGTCCTCTGTGCTGGAATGGGGA
>NW_027971952.1:0-207 GCF_054177405.1 Leptonychotes weddellii
AAAAAAACCCCCCGTGTTCTCTAAAAGATGAGTTCTGTAAAGTGTCTGTCCATCATAGCATTGAAAAACAAAGGCTCTTTGACATGATAAATCCTTTCATCTCCTTTCATCCCCATTTAGTACAAAAGAACTTAGAAATACAGAGGAAAGTTAAATCACTCATAAAATTTTCCCAAATTTCCTTTACAGATATGTTTAATTTTTTTT
>NW_027971953.1:0-207 GCF_054177405.1 Leptonychotes weddellii
ACTTACCCTGCCCCCACTTGGGAATCAGTCATTTCTTTAAGGAGCCACAGATTCTTGTAGTGGAGAATGGTATTTAGAGGCCAAGATTTGGACACTTGGTGTGCTTATTGCTCCTGGGTGTCATACCTTCTAGGATCTCTCAGTGGACAGTTTTATGAAATGTATGTATGTATGTGTTGTCACAGTCAATTTGCCTGCTGTAATAAA
>NW_027971954.1:0-207 GCF_054177405.1 Leptonychotes weddellii
TCCATTTGGCAGTGGGAAAAGAAGTGAAGAGAGACATAGAGGTAGAGAGGAGGAATGACAGTCATGGTAACATTAGGACCCTGGAACCGGCACCCCACATGCCCACTGATGAGACGACTTCAGGGTAGCTGGGTTGTAAAAGCTACTCTGGATTCTGAAGGACCGCCACTTCCCAAACTCCATTTGTGTCCGAAAGCAGGCTTTGTT
>NW_027971955.1:0-207 GCF_054177405.1 Leptonychotes weddellii
GGCACCTCTGCACTGGGAACAGCTCAGGGCTCCTTCACCCACAGCTCCTTAGGGAGAGGAGAGGTAGCCCTTATCCCCAAAGTGCTGGACCGAGGTGGGTGCTCAGTGAGCCAGACTAGGGTGCCCGGCCCTTGCCTAGTGAACATTCACTGTCATAGCCAGCTTGGGGGACGGGCCTCGCTGATGCCGTCAATTGCTCATGGTCCT
>NW_027971956.1:0-207 GCF_054177405.1 Leptonychotes weddellii
TAGAGAGAAGGCACGCAGGGACGGGCAGGACTAAGGGCTCACCTGCATTGGGCTCAGGCCTGCGGGTTCAGTAAACCCCGTGAGGCCAGGAGGCCCCCACCCGCCTCTGAAGGAGCCAGGACCCGGACTGCTGTGAGAGCATGCTGAGCCCCCTTGCAGGTGTTGGCGGGGAGTCCAGAACCTTCTGGCCCCACAGGGTCTAGCGAG
>NW_027971957.1:0-207 GCF_054177405.1 Leptonychotes weddellii
ATGGAAGTGGGGGGTGGGGGTGTGGGGAGGAGGATTCTTCACTTTTTTTTTAAATTTGCATTTCCCTAATAATTAGTGACTTTGGGCATATTTTCACATTGTGAGCTATTTGTTTTTTGTTTTGTTTTGTTTAAGATTTTATTTATTTGACACAGAGAGAGTGACAGCGAGAGAGGGAACACAAGCAGGGGGAGTGGGAGAGGGAGA
>NW_027971958.1:0-207 GCF_054177405.1 Leptonychotes weddellii
GTGTCTGAGGCCATTCATAAGGTTGTGCAACTGTCTCCACTATGTAATTGCAGAATATTTCATCACTCCCAAAAGAAACCTTGCTCCCATCAGCAGTCCTCCCCACTCTCACCTCTCCCAGACCCTGTAACCACTAGTCTGCTCTCCCTCTCTCCAGGGATTTATCCGTTTTGGACATTTTACGTAAGTGAAGTCATACAGTATGTG
>NW_027971959.1:0-207 GCF_054177405.1 Leptonychotes weddellii
TATTTATTGAAATCCTTCTTTGTTAAAAAACAGACTCAACTAGTAAGGGTCATTTAGTGTTTGTGATAAATGTGAAGTCATAATTTATGAAGCATTTAAAAGAAATTAGAACACTAAAAATATTGTCACCTAAAATTATTTCATATGTAAGGAGCTAAGGACATATATATGAATGGGTACATTTTCTGCGCCATTTAAGACCATTTA
>NW_027971960.1:0-1121 GCF_054177405.1 Leptonychotes weddellii
GCTCTCCGTCTTGTCTCGCAAATAGCAATGTGTCGGGCGCCTGGGTGGCTCAGTTGGTTAAGCGACTGCCTTCGGCTCAGGTCATGATCCCGGAGTCCTGGGATCAAGTCCCACATCGGGCTCCCTGCTCGGCAGGGAGTCTGCTTCTCCCTCTAACCCTACCCCCTCTTGCGCTCTCTCTCTCACTCTCTCTCTCTCTCTAATAAATAAATTTTAAAAATCTTAAAAAAAAAAAATAGCAATGTGTCCCCTCCCTTACACACACAGTGCCCAGATCACTCTAAATGTCCTCTCTCAAATCCTCTCTCAATCTCCACTCCCAACCCTGCAGATGAGGGTGTCAAATCATGTAGTAGGTCCTCAGCCCCCTGCTTTGCAAGTCCCCCTGCCCCCCCCCCAGGGCCATCTGTGGTATAGCTCACCCTAGCATCATCTCAGCTGAGACCTCTGTTTTGTTGTTGGTTTTTTTTTTAAGATTTATTTATTTATTTTAGTGGGGAGAGGGCAGAGGGAGAGAATCTTCAAGCAGACTCCCTGCTGAGCACACCTGACGCAGGGCTCAATCCCATGACCCATGAAATCATGACCAGAGCCGAAACCAAGAGTCTGACGTTCAGCTGAATGCACCACCCAGGTGCCCCCCAGCTGAGACCCCTGTTTCAACGTTTTTGACAAGTATGCTCAAGGGCAAGATCCACAGCCTGTCCCACTCTACCACACTGCTATTTCTTTCTTTCTTTTTTTTTTTTTTTTCTTAATTTTACTTAGTTAACACACAGTGCAATATTGGTTTCTGGAGTAGAATTCAGTGATTCATTACTTACATACAACACCCAGTGCTCATCCCAACAAGTGCCCTCCTTAATCCCCATCACCCATCTAGCCCATCCTCCACCCACCTCCCTCCATTAACCCTCAGTTTGTTCTTCCTGAGTCTCTTACAACTTGTTTCCCTCTCTCCTTTCTTTCTTTTCTTCCTTCCCATATGTTCATCTGTTTTCTTTCTTAAATTCCACATATGTGTGAAATCATATGGTATTTGTCTTTCTCTGACTGAGTTACTTAGCTTAGCATAATACTCTAGCTCTATCCACATCACTGTAAATGGCAAGATTTCATTT
>NW_027971961.1:0-207 GCF_054177405.1 Leptonychotes weddellii
GGGTGGGAGGATGGGTTAGCCTGGTGATGGGTATTAAAGAGGGCACATTCTGCATGGAGCACTGGGTGTTATATGCAAACAATGAATCATGGAACACTACATCAAAAACTAATGATATAAAGTATGGTGATTAACATAACATAATAAAAAAAAAAGAAAGAAAGAAAAGCACAGAGGAGGGAGGGAAAGAGAGAGAAATGTTCATGA
>NW_027971962.1:0-207 GCF_054177405.1 Leptonychotes weddellii
TCTTTCAACCATTTGGAGTCTATTTTTGTGTGTGGTGTAAGGAAATGGTCCAGTTTCATTCTTCTGCATGTGGCTATCCAATTTTCCCAACACCATTTGTTGAAGAGACTGTCTTTGTTCCATTGGACATTCTTTCCTGCTTTGTCGAAGATGAGTTGACCATAGAGTTGAGGGTCCATTTCTGGGCTCTCTATTCTGTTCCATTGA
>NW_027971963.1:0-207 GCF_054177405.1 Leptonychotes weddellii
TTTTAAAGAAAAAAAAGAAAATAACAGATTTCTGAATCTGAATTTAATTGGTATGATACCAAATTTTACTGCATTCTCCAAGAATCATTTTTGTAGCTCCACAAACTATTTCTAATGTAGACAGAAATCTAAGGATGATCTAGACATTCCGCTTCTAGGTGGAATTGCATCCAATTTCACTGAAAAAAAAAAAAAAAAAAGGAAAGT
>NW_027971964.1:0-207 GCF_054177405.1 Leptonychotes weddellii
ATTTTATTTTTTTTTTTTTAAAGATTTTATTTATTTATTTGAGAGAGAGAATGAGATAGAGAGAGCATGAGAGTGGGGAGGGTCAGGGGGAGAAGCAGACTCCCTGCTGAGCAGGGAGCCCGATGTGGGACTCGATCCCAGGACTCCAGGATCATGACCTGAGCCGAAGGCAGTCGCTTAACCAACTGAGCCACCCAGGTGCCCAAG
>NW_027971965.1:0-207 GCF_054177405.1 Leptonychotes weddellii
TCATCCCTGTGCGCCCAGCACCAAGTCCTTCCTCTTGCTCTTTGTCCTTTCTCTGCCATCTGGTCCAGCAGCCCGAACCCATGATCTCCCAATCCATGCCCTGCCCATTTCTCTAAGGCTCACTGGGTTCCATTGTCCTCAGGACACGCCTGCATCTCTCACCTGCCCACCTAGGCTCTCAGGCCTGCTACCACCTCCCGTTTCTAG
>NW_027971966.1:0-207 GCF_054177405.1 Leptonychotes weddellii
AAGGAAGGAAGAAAGAAAGGAAGGAAGGAAGAAAAAAAGAAAGAAAGGAAGAAAGAAAGAAAGAAAAGAAAGAAAGAAAGAAATCTTTCTTTATGATAAATCCCCAAGAGAGGACGGAATAGGCATCATTTCCCAAACTTATTTGACCACAGAAATCTTTTTTTGTGGAAAACCTCAGAGGAACACAGCTGGGAAGCCCTATACCAA
>NW_027971967.1:0-207 GCF_054177405.1 Leptonychotes weddellii
CCGGGATCGAGTCCCGCATTGGGCTCCCTGCTCGGCGGGGAGTCTGCCTCTCCCTCTGACTCTCCCCCTCTCATGCTCTCTCTCTATCACTATCTCTCTCAATAAATAAATAAAAATCTTTAAAAAAAAATCAGATCTTATGGGTTTATGTCCCTTTTCGTATTCAAAATAACAGTTTGACACTAATTCAAAGGGATACATGCACGC
>NW_027971968.1:0-207 GCF_054177405.1 Leptonychotes weddellii
TATAGGGACTTCATCAAGATAAAAAGCTTCTGCATGGTGAATGAAACAATCAACAAAACTAAAAAGCAACCTACAGAATGGGAGAAGATATTTGCTTCAATGACATATCTAATAAAAGGTTAGTATACAAAATCTATAAAGAACTTATTAAACTCAACACCCAAAAAACAAATAATCCAGTTAAAAAATGGGCAGAAGAGGGGCGCC
>NW_027971969.1:0-207 GCF_054177405.1 Leptonychotes weddellii
GGAGTTTGTTTTTGTTTATGGTGTAAGAAAGTTTTCCACTTTCATTCTTTTACATGTAGTTATCCAGTTTTCCCAGCAGAATTTATTGAAGAGACTGGATATTCCCCTGGGTGTATTCTTGCTTCCTTTGTCATAGATTAATTGACCATATAAGTGTGTGTTTATTTCTGGGTTTTCTATTCTGTTCCACTGATCTATGCGTCTATT
>NW_027971970.1:0-207 GCF_054177405.1 Leptonychotes weddellii
GAGAGTGGCAAGGAGAATAATTATTCAACCATAATTGATGTCAAGCAAAGTGGGAAAATCTCTTAATTTATTGGAGTCTAAATGTCCTTGGTTATGAAACCCAAATGATAAAATGCAGTGTTTGGTAAACTCTAATGCTTAATACAAATGTATTTAATTCCTCTCTTAATCACTAGAACCCATTTCTCTAATTTTTTTTGCTGCTGA
>NW_027971971.1:0-1120 GCF_054177405.1 Leptonychotes weddellii
CTGCCTGCCTCCCTCCCTCCCTTTCTTCTACCCTCCCTCTTTTCATTAAATGAATAAAATACACTTATAGGAAGTAATGCATTTCCTTTGTTGTAATATGAAATTTTGTATGTCCTTGATTAAGGCTTGTGTCAGATTTTGATGTGAATTGAAGTTTTTCCCTTGATAGAAGGCTCATATTTCTTATTCCCAAATACTATAGAGCAATAGGTAATTATAACCCTCTTGATATTACCAAAAGTAGTGGACTGAGTAATCTAGGATTAGATTTAAGTGTTACAAATGGCATACAGCCTTAGAGCTTCTTAGTCATAACCATATCCACAGCAACACACAGTGAAATCTACCCCAACCCTGTTTTTAATGATAATGAAAGCTGATAATAATACAAGTTGTGTTTCAGGATCACCTTTTATCTTGAGACTCCACTTACTGTGAAATCTAAATAACCAAATATTCTTCCAAATGATTTTAGTACAATAGTACTAAATCGTTACCTGCTATTTTTTTGCACTGGGTTGCCAACAATGTTCCTATATGGTTGAACTATTTATTTTGCCATTAATATGATCATTACACACTGAGTGCACAGACAGTGCATCTTACATGAATCTTGTGCCACTTTCCACTTCCAAGCTTAAGGGTCTGACACTCTCCTTTTAAAGGGTCGTTTCCAATTATTGACAAAAGGGATCTGCCTGCCTCCTTCCCTCGCTCCCTTCCTCCCTCCCTCCCTTCCTCCCTCCCTCCCTCCCTTCCTTCCTTCCTCCCTCCCTCCCTCCCTTCCTTCCTTCCTCCCTCCCTCCCTCCCTTCCCTATTGACAAAAGGCAGATCCCTTTTGTCAATAATTGGAAATGACCCTTTAAAAGGAGAGTGTCAGACCCTTAAGCTTGGAAGTGGAAAGTGGCACAAGCATCATGTAAGATGCACTGTCTGTGCACTCAGTGTGTAATGATCATATGTTTTGTAGTAAGGCAGTCATTTTCAAAGGAATATGTGTTCTCTCTCAGAGTGACTCCATATACCCTACTTACCTCAAAAAATAAAACTGAAAAAGGAAAGAAGGGAGGAAGGAAGGGAGGGAGGGAGGAAGGGAGGAAGGAAGGAAGGAAGGGAGGG
>NW_027971972.1:0-207 GCF_054177405.1 Leptonychotes weddellii
GTTTTTTTTGTTTGTTTGTTTTTAAAGATTTTATTTATTTAGTTGAAAAAGAGATAGCAAGAGCAGGAACACAAGCAGGGGGCGTGGGAGAGGGAGAAACAGGCTTCCTGCTGAGCCGAAGGCAGACGCTTAATGACTGAGCCACCCAGGTGCCCATTGTTTTGAGAGAGAGAGAAAGAGCACACAAGTGGGGGGGGGGGTAGCAAA
>NW_027971973.1:0-207 GCF_054177405.1 Leptonychotes weddellii
GCACGCACACATACACAGTGGGTGTGAACTGAGTTATCTGAATGATTGGTATTATAGAAGAAATTCAGGAGATAGTAACTGGCTGTAGCATGAAGTGGAAGGCCCAGAATCCCATTGCCCCCACCGAAATTATTTCAAAGTGAAAATCATTCGATTCAATAGAACTCAATAGTCTATGCGATTAGGATATCTTAATTTGATGAGTCC
>NW_027971974.1:0-207 GCF_054177405.1 Leptonychotes weddellii
AATAGGATAAAGCTTAACTTTTTAGAGTTGTGTTTCTGATCTCCGAGATCTTACTACTTGTCCTAAAGAATTTATGGGATCAACGAAAGGGCAGAGGACTTGGAAGCTTTTCGGTTCAAGCCCCAATCCAGCCACTGACTAGCTGTGCGGATCTTGTTGAGCTTCTATTGCCCCATAGACCAAGTTAATGTAGTAATAAATTCTCTC
>NW_027971975.1:0-207 GCF_054177405.1 Leptonychotes weddellii
TTTATTTATTTTTTTTTTTAAAGATTTTATTTATTTATTTGAGAGAGAGAATGAGATAGAGAGAGCATGAGAGTGGGGAGGGTGAGGGGGAGAAGCAGACTCCCTGCTGAGCAGGGAGCCCGATGTGGGACTCGATCCCAGGACTCCAGGATCATGACCTGAGCCGAAGGCAGTCGCTTAACCAACTGAGCCACCCAGGTGCCCAAG
>NW_027971976.1:0-207 GCF_054177405.1 Leptonychotes weddellii
TTTATTTATTTTTTTTTTTAAAGATTTTATTTATTTATTTGAGAGAGAGAATGAGATAGAGAGAGCATGAGAGTGGGGAGGGTCAGGGGGAGAAGCAGACTCCCTGCTGAGCAGGGAGCCCGATGTGGGACTCGATCCCAGGACTCCAGGATCATGACCTGAGCCGAAGGCAGTCGCTTAACCAACTGAGCCACCCAGGCGCCCAAG
>NW_027971977.1:0-207 GCF_054177405.1 Leptonychotes weddellii
TTCAAACGATGTGAAAAATCAGATTGTCGAATTTTGTTGAAGAAGTACCAAAACTACTGCTTTGCTTTATTTATCAAAAAATCATATATTAAACCTTACTTGGAAATTATTTTTTTTAAATTTTTTTTGTAGTTTTTAATTTTATTATATTATGTTAGTCACCATACAATACATCATCAGTTTTTGATGTAGTGATCCATGATCCAT
>NW_027971978.1:0-207 GCF_054177405.1 Leptonychotes weddellii
CCAAATTAGGGAAGTTCTCTGCTATAATTTGCTCCAATATACCTTCTGCTCCTCTCTTTTTTCTTCTTCTGGGATCCCAATTATTCTAATGTTGTTTCACTTTATGGTATCACTTATCTCTCGAATTCTCCCCTCGTGATCCAGTAGTTGTTTATCTCTCTTTTTCTCAGTTTCTTTATTCTCCATTATTTGGTCTTCTATATCACT
>NW_027971979.1:0-207 GCF_054177405.1 Leptonychotes weddellii
TAGGGGCGCCTGGGTGGCTTAGTCAGTTAAGCATCCAACTCTTGATTTCAGCTCAGGTCATGATCTCAGGGCCCTGAGATCAAGCCCCAAGTTGGGCTTTGCCCTCAGTGTGCGGAGTCCGCTTGGAATTCTCTCTCTCCCTCACCTCTGCCCCTTCCCCCTCAAATAAATAAATACAAATCTTTAAAAAAAAAAAAAAAAACAAAC
>NW_027971980.1:0-207 GCF_054177405.1 Leptonychotes weddellii
TGGTTGAGCTCATGTAACCAAATAGAGTGTTTCTTTTTTTTTTTTTTTAGTCTTGGCTGTGATATTTTTTTTTATTCTTATGTTAATCCCCATACATTACATCATTAGTTTTAGATGAAGTGTTCCATGATTCATTGCTTGTGCATAACACCCAGTGCTCCATGCAGAATGTGCCCTCCTCAATACCCACCACCAGGCTCACCCATC
>NW_027971981.1:0-207 GCF_054177405.1 Leptonychotes weddellii
AAAAAAAAAAGAAGAAGAAGGTAGCGGGAGGGGAAGAATGAAGCGGGGGAAATCGGAGGGGTGGACGAACCATGAGAGACGATGGACTCTGAAAAACAAACTGAGGGTTCTAGAGGGGAGGGGGGTGGGAGGATGGGTTGGCCTGGTGGTGGGTATTGAGGAGGGCACGTTCTGCATGGAGCACTGGGTGTTGTGCACGAACAATGA
>NW_027971982.1:0-1120 GCF_054177405.1 Leptonychotes weddellii
TCTTTTGGTACCGGTTGAGACCTGATTTATGACCTAGGATGTGATCTATTCTGGAGAATGTTCCATGGGCACTAGAGAAGAATGTGTATTCTGTTGCTTTGGGATGGAATGTTCTGAATATATTGTGAAGTCCATCTGGTCCAGTGTGTCATTTAAAGTCTTTATTTCCTTGTTGATCTTGTGCTTAGATGATCTGTCCATTTGAGTGAGGGAGGTGTTGAAGTCCCCCACTATTGTTGTATTATTGTCAATGTGTTTCTTTGATTTTGTTATTAATTGGCTGCTCCCATGTTAGGGGCATAGATATTTAGAATTGTTAGATCTCGGGACGCCTGGGTGGCTCAGTCAGTTAAGCATCTGCCTTCGGCTCGGGTCATGATCCCTCGGTCCTGGGATTGAGTTCTGCATTGGGCTCCTTGCTCAGCAAGGAGCCTGCTTCTCCCTCTACCTCCCACTCCCTCTGCTTGTGCTCTGTCTCTCTCTCTCTGTCTCAAATAAAGATAAAAAACCTTTAAAAAATAAAATAAATAAATAATAAAATTGTTAGATCTTCTTGTTGGATAGACCCTTTAAGTATGATGTAGTGTCCTTCCTCATCTCTTGTTATAGTCTTTGGTTTAAAATCTATTTGTCTGATATAAGGATTGCCACCCCAGCTTTCTTTTGATGTCCATTAGCATGGTAAATGGTTTTCCACCCCCTCACTTTCAATCTGGAGGTGTCTTTGGGTCTAAAGTGAGTCTCTTGCAGACAGTGTATAGATGGGTCTTGTCTTTTTATCCAGTCCAATACTCTGTCTTTTGATTGGGGCATTTAGCCCATTTACATTCAGGGTAACTATTGAACGATATGAACTAAGTGCCATTGTATTGCCTGTAAGGTGACTGTCTATATTCCTTTCTGGTCTATGTTACTTTTAGGCTCTCTCTTTGCTTAGAGGACCCCTTTCAATATTTCTTGTAGGGCTGGTTTTGTGTTTGCAAATTCCTTTAGTTTTTGTTTGTCCTGGAAGCTTTTTATCTCTCCTTCTATTTTCAGTGACAGCCTAGCTGGATATAGTATTCTTGGCTGCATATTTTTCTCATTTAGTGCTCTGAATATATCATGCCAGTCCTTTCTG
>NW_027971983.1:0-207 GCF_054177405.1 Leptonychotes weddellii
CATTAAATTTCCCTTAATAAAGCATATTCACCTTAAAGTTCAAAGAGGGAAAAATCAGTACTAGTTTCAGCTTTTTAAAGAGGGCATTAATGTCCACAATAACCACACTATGGAAAGAGCCAAGATGTCCATCAACAGATGAATGGATAAAGAAGATGTGATATATATATATATATATATATATATATATATATATATACACACACA
>NW_027971984.1:0-207 GCF_054177405.1 Leptonychotes weddellii
GGAAAGAAAGAAAGAAAAGCAATTTAGGCTTGCTATCACAAGAAAACGGAAATGATTTACAAGCACTGATTTTTCTTTTTTATTCTTATGTTAATCCCCATACATTACATCATTAGTTCTAGATGAAGTGTTCCATGATTCATTGTTCGTGCACAACACCCAATGCTCCATGCAGAACGTGCCCTCCTCAATACCCACCCCCAGGCC
>NW_027971985.1:0-207 GCF_054177405.1 Leptonychotes weddellii
AAAAGTAATCTTTTACAAAAGCAAAGACATGTCAAGTTTTAGAAATGTCTTGGTATAATCCTGAGCCGTTCCTACACTGATCTACTGTGGGCTCGAATACTGGCTTTCTTTGTGCTGGATCCCTGAGGACAGGACGAAGTGTAAGTACTGAGAAGTGAAAACCTGGAGACCCCTTAGACCTCAATAGATTGGGTGGTCATCCTATTT
>NW_027971986.1:0-207 GCF_054177405.1 Leptonychotes weddellii
ACTACATCAAAAAAAAAAAAAAAAGAGAATGAATACATCTAGAGGGTGCTGTGTACTCCCAAAGTCGTGGCAATAAACTTTTTTATGGTTTGATCACTGCCTCAACCCTAAGGCACTTTGTTGCACACGCTCAAATATCAATACTTCTGGAAAAATTTGAGGAACTTTCTCCTGCAGCAATTGTCTAAGCCATTTCACGCGTGACAG
>NW_027971987.1:0-207 GCF_054177405.1 Leptonychotes weddellii
CGTATGAGCTCACTTGTATGTGGAATCTAAAACCAAACAAACAAATAAACAAGTAAGCAAACAAAAACCTGAACTCAGACACAGAAAAGAGACTGGTGGTGTCAAAGGCAAGGGCTGAGGGTGGGTTATCTGAGTGAAGGGGTTTAAAAGGTACAAACTTCCAACTATAAAGTAATTAAGTAATGGGGATATAATGTATAGCATGGT
>NW_027971988.1:0-207 GCF_054177405.1 Leptonychotes weddellii
CTACCTCCGGCAACTACCAATCTATTCTCTATATCTATGAGCTTGTTTTTTGTTTTGTTTTTGTGATATCATACAATATTTGTCTTTCTTAGCTGACTTACTTCACTTAGCATAATGTGCACAAAGTCCATCCATGTCACATATGGTGAGATTTCCTTCTTTTTCTTTTTTTTTTTTAAGATTTTATTTATTTATTTGATAGAGAGA
>NW_027971989.1:0-207 GCF_054177405.1 Leptonychotes weddellii
AGGGCATACCTTTTAATAGAGAGTTGTCTTAAATTATGAATAGAATGCATACCTGTATTGTGTTAGTCTGCACCTGAGTGTAATAATGATTATAATAGGGAAAAGTTTTTTTTTTTTTTATTACTTTTTTTTTTTTATTCTTATGTTAATCCCCATACATTACATCATTAGTTCTAGATGAAGTGTTCCATGATTCATTGTTCGTGC
>NW_027971990.1:0-207 GCF_054177405.1 Leptonychotes weddellii
GACCACGCCGCTTGCTTTCTTTTCTCCCCCCTCGGGCTCTCTCTTCGCGGGGGGAAGAGGCTCAATTTGTAGCCTATTATCCTATACGAAAATGTCCATTGAAAAGTATGAATAGTTTCATTGGGCTAAATTTTAATAATGCCAGAGGGTGGGGGAGGAGAGACAGGCAGGCATGTGTGTGTGTGTGTGTGTGTGTGTGTGTGTGTG
>NW_027971991.1:0-207 GCF_054177405.1 Leptonychotes weddellii
CGGGTGGGGGGTATTGAGGAGGGCACATTCTGCATGGAGCACTGGGTGTTATGCACGAACAATGAATCATGGAACACTTCATCTAGAACTAATGATGTAATGTATGGGGATTAACATAAGAATAAAAAAAAATAATAAAAAGCAATGTCAATTATGTTGCCATTTTGATGAATGTGGGCTGTATATTCACAGAAAGAAGATTTGAGG
>NW_027971992.1:0-207 GCF_054177405.1 Leptonychotes weddellii
ACTACATCAAAAAAAAAAAAAAAAGAGAATGAATACATCTAGAGGGTGCTGTGTACTCCCAAAGTCGTGGCAATAAACTTTTTTATGGTTTGATCACTGCCTCAACCCTAAGGCACTTTGTTGCACACGCTCAAATATCAATACTTCTGGAAAAATTTGAGGAACTTTCTCCTGCAGCAATTGTCTAAGCCATTTCACGTGTGACAG
>NW_027971993.1:0-1120 GCF_054177405.1 Leptonychotes weddellii
GTGTGTGTGTGTGTGTGTGTGTGTGTGAATGATTCTTTTCAGACAAATAGATCTGGACATAAGCAGCAGGACTTTATTTGCCAGCTCTAATTCCTTCGTGAATATACTCCACAGCTGGCAAGATGCCAACAATTAGCTGATTTCCCTGCATTTTGATTTAGCAAAATTCTGCTCTGTGGCCAGATTAGACATGAGAAGTAGAGAGGCCACATTATTTTCCCCAGACACCCCGCCCCTGAATGCTCCCAAGGCCAGTCCTCTCATGCCAAGTTAGTAGGTAGAGTCTGGAATGGAGTGCACTTTTTTCCTCATTTTGCAAAAAGGAAACTAGTGTTTGAGGACAATATTATGCCTAGATGTTATATAATCCATTGCATTTTGGATCATTTAATTTCAAAAGGATCATTTGTAAGAAAAAATATTTATATTATATTTATATTTATAATCTTTAAGATATATATTTAAGGGCACCTGGCTGGCACAGTGGGTTGGGTGTCTGACTCTTGGTTTCAGCTCAGGTCATGATCTCAGGATTATGAGATCTCTGCTTGAGATTCTCTTTCCCTCTGCCTCTGCCCCTCCCACTTGTGTGCTCTCTCTCTCTCTCTCAAATAAATATTTTTTAAAATACAATAAAATATACAGTTAGATTTATTAAGAAATTCCAGATAGTAAAAAGCCACCCTCCTCCAAACTTTGAAAGTGGTTTTGTTTTCTACTTTTTAAAATCCTGGTAAAAAAAAATCTATTCAGAATCTGAGAGTCCATTTTCTTATCTGTTCACCCAAGAGCATTCCTAAATTAGTATCTTACTATTTCTTTACCCGTAAAATGCAGATGATATCACTGAGAATTTCATAAGGGGAGTGACTTAAAGCTATTTTAAGAGTTACTTCTTCCTACGTCAAATTCTCACTCTTCGCAGATGATATGATACTTTATGTGGAAAACCCAAAAGACTCCACCCCAAAACTGCTAGAACTCATACAGGAATTCAGTAAAGTGGCAGGATATAAAATCAATGCACAGAAATCAGTGGCATTCCTATACACCAACAACAAGACAGAAGAAAGAGAAATTAAGGAGTCGATCCCATTTACAATTGCACCCAAAACCATAA
>NW_027971994.1:0-207 GCF_054177405.1 Leptonychotes weddellii
TCTTCGATGCCCAGTTAATAAACCTATTCACCAGTTTATTTTTTTAGTATTTACAAGTATAATTTAAGTTTCAGGTGATTCATCTACTAAGCCCTCTTCCAGTAACAGTGACTATTTTTTTTTTAAATGAATGTATTTTTTTTTTTTTTTAAAGATTTTATTTATTTATTTGAGAGAGAGAGAATGAGAGACAGAGAGCCTGAGAGG
>NW_027971995.1:0-207 GCF_054177405.1 Leptonychotes weddellii
TATTACAGTAATTATGGCACTGTGGCACACTCATGGAAGAAGAGTCTGGCTTTGGTAAGTTTTCTCGAAACAAATGAATGGAATTTATAGTTGTGTAGCCCTCCAGAGTCCACAGAGGCTTTTCAGGTGCTTCGTTTCCCTTGTTTGCTCTTCACTATAAACTGTGAAGCAGGAAGGGCAAATATGAAGATCCATGCCCACATCATC
>NW_027971996.1:0-207 GCF_054177405.1 Leptonychotes weddellii
ATTTTATTTTTTTTTTTTTAAAGATTTTATTTATTTATTTGAGAGAGAGAATGAGATAGAGAGAGCATGAGAGTGGGGAGGGTGAGGGGGAGAAGCAGACTCCCTGCTGAGCAGGGAGCCCGATGTGGGACTCGATCCCAGGACTCCAGGATCATGACCTGAGCCGAAGGCAGTCGCTTAACCAACTGAGCCACCCAGGTGCCCAAG
>NW_027971997.1:0-207 GCF_054177405.1 Leptonychotes weddellii
ATTGAGGCGGGCACATTCTGCATGGAGCACTGGGTGTTATGCACAAACAATGAATCATGGAACACTTCATGTAAAACTAATGATGTAATGTATGGGGATTAACATAAGAATAAAAAATAAAAAAAAAAGAACCGTTAGGTAAAACATTGCTTTTGGTAACCCATGGGGTGACATCCAGATGAACAAGGTTGACACCAGAAAAAAATG
>NW_027971998.1:0-207 GCF_054177405.1 Leptonychotes weddellii
GCACGCACACATACACAGTGGGTGTGAACTGAGTTATCTGAATGATTGGTATTATAGAAGAAATTCAGGAGATAGTAACTGGCTGTAGCATGAAGTGGAAGGCCCAGAATCCCATTGCCCCCACCGAAATTATTTCAAAGTGAAAATCATTCGATTCAATAGAACTCAATAGTCTATGCGATTAGGATATCTTAATTTGGTGAGTCC
>NW_027971999.1:0-207 GCF_054177405.1 Leptonychotes weddellii
TGTGTTCATTTCACATCAATTTATGGGAGGAATATCATAACTGAAAATTTTAAATAATATATCTTAACTTCCACTTAATAACACATCTAAAGCCAGAATAACACAACCCCAAACACAGAGGGAACAATGGAGTCAAAAGAATCAGGCTAATGATTCCAAAAACCAATGTGAAGATTCCCGGGACCCCAAAATGCTATGCTAAATTGT
>NW_027972000.1:0-207 GCF_054177405.1 Leptonychotes weddellii
GACTGCTAACAAATAAGCCTAAAAGATGTAAAGGATATTAAAATGTACATTAAGGACCAGAATGAGTCTCTTTCAGACTTTTTTGTAGCAGAAACAGATGAATCTAAACCTCTTTGGAAGAAGCAACAAGGGAAAAACAGAAAAACCAATTTATAATGTAGCTTTAGTAGCACATTAGAGCTATGTGTTATTTTTCAAATAAAACTG
>NW_027972001.1:0-207 GCF_054177405.1 Leptonychotes weddellii
CGTATGAGCTCACTTGTATGTGGAATCTAAAACCAAACAAACAAATAAACAAGTAAGCAAACAAAAACCTGAACTCAGACACAGAAAAGAGACTGGTGGTGTCAAAGGCAAGGGCTGAGGGTGGGTTATCTGAGTGAAGGGGTTTAAAAGGTACAAACTTCCAACTATAAAGTAATTAAGTAATGGGGATATAATGTATGGTGATGA
>NW_027972002.1:0-207 GCF_054177405.1 Leptonychotes weddellii
CTGGGACCGTGGGCACCCCCTAGTTCCCTCCCCCCTCCCCCCACCCGCTGGCTGGAGGAGCACAGAGAAATGTGAACAAACGTGCTGCCCGCCCCATGCCTCCCATGGGCACCCTGGGGGGTGATGCCAGCCCTGGGAAGGAGTCGCCAATAAAGATCTGAGGTGCTAATAAGGAGGTGTCGATCCATTAACTTCACCCGAAGGGAA
>NW_027972003.1:0-207 GCF_054177405.1 Leptonychotes weddellii
TTTTTTTTAAAGATTTTATTTATTTATTTGAGAGAGAGGATGAGAGGAGAGAGAGAGCACATGAGAGGGGGGAGGGTCAGAGGGAGAAGCAGACTCCCTGCTGAGCAGGGAGCCCGATGCGGGACTCGATCCTGGGACTCCAGGATCATGACCTGAGCCGAAGGCAGTCGCTTAACCAACTGAGCCACCCAGGCACCCTCCCCACTC
>NW_027972004.1:0-1120 GCF_054177405.1 Leptonychotes weddellii
AACCGACTGAGCCACCCAGGCGCCCGACAGTATCACTTTTTAACTTTTGCTTCTGAACGGTTCAACACTTTCTCTTTACGCTCCACACCTATTATTTCTGGAATATTATTACAAAGCTAAAAAAAAAAGCATATGAATTGTTTTTAAATGTTTTCTTTAGGAAAAGGTAAAAAAATGTTTAAGTGACGTTTTTCAAGGAAGGCAAAACAAAGAGTAAATACAAGAAAGGTTATTTTCACGGTAGTGGGTGATGAATCCAAAAAGGAATGTCCTTTGATAGGGAACTGGTCCATTTTCTCTTCTCAGTGTTGTGCTGACAAAACAGGACAACTTTAACCTATAGACTTGTATTACTATTTGTGACGATGATTATTAACAAAAATAGAAGAGATGTGTTTAGCATGTTAATAAAAAAAACAGAATTTACTACAAATCACCACTTTGCATTTAAAGAAAATTGACATCTTGAGTTGTTGCCTTATTGGTAAGATAATTATTTATATTCTCGAAATTTCTCTTAACCATTCTATTATTTTAAAATGAAAAAGGTACCAAAGATGAAAGAGAACTAAA
This sequence comes from Leptonychotes weddellii, assembly GCF_054177405.1. NCBI lineage: Eukaryota > Metazoa > Chordata > Mammalia > Carnivora > Phocidae > Leptonychotes > Leptonychotes weddellii. Next base: position 574 of record NW_027972004.1, read on the forward strand.
TACTCTATCCTTGCTTTCATTTACATGGCCAGCTCCTTATCCTTCAGATGCAGACCAAGCCTCACCCCCAGATGCCACCTCTTCCAGGATGCTGCTCCTTGCCCTGATTAGTTTGGCATACCTTCAGTGTGCTCCTTCCTGCAGTATCCTGCCATTCCCTCAACTCCAGCCCACACCACAGAGCTCTCTATTTCTCTGATTCTCCATTCCCTAAGGCAGGGGCATCCTATTATCCATCTTTGTGTCTGTAGCAACCAGAACAGTGCTTGATACTTAACAGTTATTCAAAACGTTGACCGAATGAATGAATGAATGAATGAATGAAAAAAGGAACAAGAATGGCTTCTACTGACCCTAAGAAATCAAGAATAGAGAAATTCGAAAGCAAGGAGGAGCGGGGAGGATATACGGATAAAGAAAGAGGAAGATAGAATATTCCCTTATGGGCAATCAGTGGTGGGTGGGCAGGGCAGGATGAAGGCGTGGTTCACATGGGCCCCTGCCCATCCTGGGGCCAAATGCCGGTCCTGCCCTTTACCAGCCAAAA
>NW_027972005.1:0-207 GCF_054177405.1 Leptonychotes weddellii
TACAGAAAAAGCATGTAGAAATAATAATATAATTTAAATCAATATTTTTTCCTAAAGACAGCACCTTTTTAATTTTTTTTTTAATTTTTTTATTCTTATGTTAATCCCCATACATTACATCATTAGTTTTAGATGAAGAGTTCCATGATTCATTGTTTGTGCATAACACCCAGTGCTCCATGCAGAATGTGCCCTCCTCCATCCCCA
>NW_027972006.1:0-207 GCF_054177405.1 Leptonychotes weddellii
ATTTTATTTTTTTTTTTTTAAAGATTTTATTTATTTATTTGAGAGAGAGAATGAGATAGAGAGAGCATGAGAGTGGGGAGGGTGAGGGGGAGAAGCAGACTCCCTGCTGAGCAGGGAGCCCGATGTGGGACTCGATCCCAGGACTCCAGGATCATGACCTGAGCCGAAGGCAGTCGCTTAACCAACTGAGCCACCCAGGCGCCCAAG
>NW_027972007.1:0-207 GCF_054177405.1 Leptonychotes weddellii
TTTATTTATTTTTTTTTTTAAAGATTTTATTTATTTATTTGAGAGAGAGAATGAGATAGAGAGAGCATGAGAGTGGGGAGGGTGAGGGGGAGAAGCAGACTCCCTGCTGAGCAGGGAGCCCGATGTGGGACTCGATCCCAGGACTCCAGGATCATGACCTGAGCCGAAGGCAGTCGCTTAACCAACTGAGCCACCCAGGCGCCCAAG
>NW_027972008.1:0-207 GCF_054177405.1 Leptonychotes weddellii
TTTATTTATTTTTTTTTTTAAAGATTTTATTTATTTATTTGAGAGAGAGAATGAGATAGAGAGAGCATGAGAGTGGGGAGGGTCAGGGGGAGAAGCAGACTCCCTGCTGAGCAGGGAGCCCGATGTGGGACTCGATCCCAGGACTCCAGGATCATGACCTGAGCCGAAGGCAGTCGCTTAACCAACTGAGCCACCCAGGTGCCCAAG
>NW_027972009.1:0-207 GCF_054177405.1 Leptonychotes weddellii
CTGGGACGGTGGGCACCCCCTAGTTCCCTCCCCCCTCCCCCCACCCGCTGGCTGGAGGAGCACAGAGAAATGTGAACAAACGTGCTGCCCGCCCCATGCCTCCCATGGGCACCCTGGGGGGTGATGCCAGCCCTGGGAAGGAGTCGCCAATAAAGATCTGAGGTGCTAATAAGGAGGTGTCGATCCATTAACTTCACCCGAAGGGAA
>NW_027972010.1:0-207 GCF_054177405.1 Leptonychotes weddellii
ATTGAGGCGGGCACATTCTGCATGGAGCACTGGGTGTTATGCACAAACAATGAATCATGGAACACTTTATCTAAAACTAATGATGTAATGTATGGGGATTAACATAAGAATAAAAAAAAAATTCCAAAAAAAAAAAAAAATTTCTAGTTGCTCAAAACAGAACGTGTGTGGCATTTTGGCCAATATCATTAAAAAATCTCATAAAAA
>NW_027972011.1:0-207 GCF_054177405.1 Leptonychotes weddellii
AGGTTCATGTTACTATCTCTTTACTTTGCTGTATGTTTGATATTTTCTAGAATTAAAAGTTAGAAACGGGAACAAAGGAATAGGAAACCAGCATCTCTGATGGCCAAGTGCTGAGCTGAGCTCTGGAGGAAAGAGCCTCGCACTTGAATATGACAGACCTCATTTTAGTCCCACCTTTCACATGCTGACTGTGTGTCCTGGACTTTT
>NW_027972012.1:0-207 GCF_054177405.1 Leptonychotes weddellii
CAAGACATCAGGGAGCTGGAATGGTGGCAGCACAGGTTTGTCCTGCAGGTTTGTAACATCGTAAGCATCTGTCTGTCCCTGTTGAGCAAAACATTTGTGAGGTCCTGTGGCCCTGACCCTAAATGTGTGCCCTGGGGCAGGAAAGCTTCCTGGGGAATATGAGGCAAGGGAGTAAAAATGGAAAGATGGTGAAGGCTGGTCAGGTGA
>NW_027972013.1:0-207 GCF_054177405.1 Leptonychotes weddellii
CAGGAGGTTTATGGGAAATCTCTAGACCTTCTGCTCAATTTGGCTCTGAATCTAAAACTGCTCTAAAAAATAAAACTATTTTTAAAATAATAATAATAACAATAAAAGAGGTACTGAGGAGGTTTGCCCTGGTACTCAAGCAATCATTAGGCAGAGGGAGCCTGTTACCACACACACACACACACACACACACACACACACACACCC
>NW_027972014.1:0-207 GCF_054177405.1 Leptonychotes weddellii
TTGGATCCTTGCTCTCTATCTTTTCTAACTACCATCTGCTTTCTCACCGCTATCATTTCTTTGTCCCATGCCTCTGTGCGCTGGGGAGCGTTTGGTACCTTCACACTTGACATCACCCATTTGGTCTCTGGAATACAAATTCTTCCCTTTACCAGCATATTTTTATTCTGTTATTACATTATTAGTTATTGTTTTTTTTAAATCAAT
>NW_027972015.1:0-1120 GCF_054177405.1 Leptonychotes weddellii
ATTCGGGACACCCGAGCAGTATCAAGGGACTCAGGCCGCCACCCAGAAGGAAACCCCACCATTTGGAACTCCGGAAAGCATTCATAGCAGGAGAAATCTGCATGCCCATCCAAGCGAAACTGCACTTTTGGGGGCCCCCTGGAGGCCAACCCTGAGCCTAACACTCCTCCTGACCCACGCCCTCAACTCAGAGCCCCGGGAAGCTCTCACAGCATGGGCAGATCTGGGCCAAAATGACCGGAGGCCCTAACCCTAACCCTAATTTGAGTTCTCAGGGGTCTGTGCGCAGAAGTCTGGCTCCAAAGCCACTGAGATAGGGACCCCTGAGCAAGACCAGAAGACTCAGCCTGTCACCCAGAAGGAAAACACACCTTTTGGAACTCCAGAACGCATTCAGAGCACAAGGATACTGCATGCCCAGCCCAGCGAACCCCCAGTATCATCGGCCCCTTGCCCAAAATCCATGAGCTTGACGCTCATCCTGATGAACGCCCTTAAGTCAAACCACCCGTATCTGCCACAGCGCCGGCACTTGGGGCCTGCCATGCCCCCAGGCCCTAACCGTCATCCTGTGGAGGCTTCTGAGGGGTCTGTCCCCAGAGGCCTGCCTCCAATCCCCAGTATTTAGGACACCTGACCAGTACCAGAGAACTCAGCCTGCCACTGAAACGGAAAACACACCATGTGGAACTCTGGAAAGGCTTCATAGCAGGACTACGCTGCATGCACATTAAAGCGTACATGCACTTTCATTGGCCCCCTGGCCGCAAACCATGAGCTTCACACTCACCCTGACCCATGCCCTCAACTCAGACCCTCAGGAAGCTAGCCATAGCGCCCTAGATTCAGCCGGCCAAGGCCCTAGGCCCTAATGGCAACCTAGGTTTGAGTCTCAGGAGTCGATCCTCAGAGGCCTGTTTCCAAAGCCCCAGGAATTGAGACCACCTGAGAAGTACCAGAAGACTCAGCCTGACACCCAGAAGGAAACCTGGCCATTGGGAACTCCGTACGCCCATCCTAGCGAACCCCCGCTTTCAGTGGCACCCTGGCCAAAATCCCTGGCATGACATTCATCCTGATCGAAGCCCTCAACTCAGTCCCCTGGAAAGCCTGCCACAGT
>NW_027972016.1:0-207 GCF_054177405.1 Leptonychotes weddellii
TCTGATCGCCTTAGGCACCACCTGGCACCAGAGAAATTCACAATGCCTGAAGCTGGGAACTGGGGTCCCCATGCCCAATCCACATTAAGGTACCAATCAATTCATGCATTTTGTCAACCCTGACGTTAGGTTTAGAGTTTAAGCTTGAGGTTGTAAAAATTCAGGTAACCCATTCCCATTGCATTATATATCAGAGACAGTTCTTCA
>NW_027972017.1:0-207 GCF_054177405.1 Leptonychotes weddellii
TGTTTCCGTTAAGTCCCTCTACTGCCTTTCTACTCTGATAAATTAATCTGTGTGTACATACCATTAGAAAGAAATACCCCTTTGGCAATTTTAGTGTATCCTGAGATCATGAGAAGATTTTATACAATTTTTAGACTGCCTGGAAAAGAAAGTTGAGGTCCAAGATTGAAGGTATTTCTTTCACCCAAAGATGTAACTCCTTATTAT
>NW_027972018.1:0-207 GCF_054177405.1 Leptonychotes weddellii
TTCCTTCTCTGCACAAAACAAGATAATGACAAAGCCAGTATTAGATACAGATGTAGGACATAGAATTCCAAAGTTCTCAGTACCCAAGGTGGTGACTGCTAGGATCAGGAGCAATCTCTCTTTCCTCTCTTTTTTTTTTTTTTTATTCTTATGTTAATCCCCATACATTACATCCTTAGTTTTAGATGAAGTGTTCCATTATTCATT
>NW_027972019.1:0-207 GCF_054177405.1 Leptonychotes weddellii
TCGTAGATCATTTTTATTGGCCATCAAATACAACTAGTGGCATGGCTGTCGGTGATGTGATTTTCTGAAATGGTGAACATTTCTTGGTAAGGTTCCAAACAAAATAAACTATGATCTTCCCTTCTTGGTTGCTTTCCTAAAAACAACAACAACAACAAAAACACAGTATATATTTAAACTGCAAAAAAAAAAAAAAAAAAAAAAAAT
>NW_027972020.1:0-207 GCF_054177405.1 Leptonychotes weddellii
GGGTGGGTTGGGGTGGCTGGGTGATGGACATTGGGGAGGGTATGTGCTATGGTGAGCGCTGTGAATTGTGTAAGACTGATGAATCACAGACCTGTACCTCTGAAATGAATAATACATTGTATGTTAAAAAAAAAAAAAAGAAGATAGTAGGAACAGAAAAATTAAGGGGGGGGAAATCGGAGGTGGAAACAAACCATGAGAGACTAT
>NW_027972021.1:0-207 GCF_054177405.1 Leptonychotes weddellii
ATGTTAAGAAAAAAAAAAGAAGAAGAAGGTAGCGGGAGGGGAAGAATGAAGCGGGGGAAATCGGAGGGGTAGACGAACCATGAGAGACGATGGACTCTGAAAAACAAACAGGGTTCTAGAGGGGAGGGGGGTGGGAGGATGGGTTAGCCTGGTGGTGGGTATTGAGGAGGGCACATTCTGCATGGAGCACTGGGTGTTATGCACAAA
>NW_027972022.1:0-207 GCF_054177405.1 Leptonychotes weddellii
GGAGTTTGTTTTTGTTTATGGTGTAAGAAAGTTTTCCACTTTCATTCTTTTACATGTAGTTATCCAGTTTTCCCAGCAGAATTTATTGAAGAGACTGGATATTCCCCTGGGTGTATTCTTGCTTCCTTTGTCATAGATTAATTGACCATATAAGTGTGTGTTTATTTCTGGGTTTTCTATTCTGTTCCACTGATCTATGTGTCTATT
>NW_027972023.1:0-207 GCF_054177405.1 Leptonychotes weddellii
CTGGTGGTGGGTATTGAGGAGGGCACATTCTGCATGGAGCACTGGGTGTTATGCACAAACAATGAATCATGGAACACTTCATCTAAAACTAATGATGTAATGTATGGGGATCAATATAAGAATAAAAAAAATAAAAATTAAAATTAAAAATAAAATAAATAAATAAATAAAATAAGCAGCTGAGAAACCTGCCTCGCAACAGAGGGA
>NW_027972024.1:0-207 GCF_054177405.1 Leptonychotes weddellii
CTCAGCATAACACCCTCCAGTTCCATCCACGTCGTTGCAAATGGCAAGATCTCATTCCTTTTGATGGCTGCATAATATTCCATTGTATATATATGGTATCACACTTTTTAAAGTTTTTGTTTTGTTTTGTTTTTTGAGAGAGGGAGAGAACCGGGGGGGGGGAGGGACAGACCGAGAGGGAGAGAGAGAGAATCTTAAGCAGGCTCA
>NW_027972025.1:0-207 GCF_054177405.1 Leptonychotes weddellii
AAAAGTAATCTTTTACAAAAGCAAAGACATGTCAAGTTTTAGAAATGTCTTGGTATAATCCTGAGCCGTTCCTACACTGATCTACTGTGGGCTCGAATACTGGCTTTCTTTGTGCTGGATCCCTGAGGACAGGACGAAGTGTAAGTACTGAGAAGTGAAAACCTGGAGACCCCTTAGACCTCAATAGATTGGGTGGTCACCCTATTT
>NW_027972026.1:0-1120 GCF_054177405.1 Leptonychotes weddellii
CCTGCTTGTGTTCCTGCTCTCGCTGTCTCTCTCTCTGTCAAATAAATAAATAAAATCTTTAAAAAAAAATAATGGAAGTTTTACTTGGGTGGGGAGTGGGTAAGATAGGTGAAGGGGATTAAGGATATCCTGATTGACATGAACACTGGTGATGTGTAAAAATGTTGAATCGCTATATTGTACACTTGAAACTAATATAACACTGTATGTAAATTACACTTCAATAAAAAAGAAGTCAGATAAGGTTGAAAGACAGAAAATATATAAATTTGCAAATGAAGGGATCTCAAGCAATCATTACAGTGGGGCCATGAAGTAGGTATTTACCTCCTGCTGGCCAATGCAAGTGAGAAAGGATCTCAGTGACGTGTCTCCTTTATCCTTAATTTTAGAGGGGACATAGCAAACAAACATGTGCCTGGCATAGAACTGGTACCCTCTACTGATAATTTCTCTTCCTTTTTCTCTATCTGGCTGTCCCCCTACAAGTACCTTGTGGCCACTGGCCTATATAAAAGACTAAGGTTCTGTGGCTCAGAGCTGGGGTGGACACACAGGGGGTCAGGGAGACTTGGGAGGGTCCCCATGGTCTGTATTCTTCATGAGCCTACTTGAGATGCCTAACAGAGGAGCTACCCTCACCTCCCACCAATAGGGGGGTAGGGATACTGTGATGTATTTATTTCTGTGTGTTGAGTGCCCATTGATGGACCCCCCGCCCTCTGTGCTGCTCTAAGCTAAACAAGCATCAATGCTCTCCTTGTTACTCAAGAGGCACTTTTTTTTTTCACCAGTTTCAGAGATTATTTTATTTTATTTTATTATTTATTTATTTTATTTATTTTTTTTATTCTTATGTTAATCCCCATACATTACATCATTAGTTTTAGATGAAGTGTTCCATGATTCATTGTTTGTGTGTAACACCCAGTGCTCCATGCAGAATGTGCCCTCCTCAATACCCACCACCAGACTAACCCATCCTCCCACCCCTCTCCCCTCTAGAACCCTGTTTGTTTTTCAGAGTCCATCGTCTCTCATGGTTCGTCTACCCCTCCGATTTCCCCCACTTCATTCTTCCCCTCACGCTACCTTCTTCTTCTTCTTCTTCTTTTTTTTC
>NW_027972027.1:0-207 GCF_054177405.1 Leptonychotes weddellii
CTACCTCCGGCAACTACCAATCTATTCTCTATATCTATGAGCTTGTTTTTTGTTTTGTTTTTGTGATATCATACAATATTTGTCTTTCTTAGCTGACTTACTTCACTTAGCATAATGTGCACAAAGTCCATCCATGTCACATATGGTGAGATTTCCTTCTTTTTCTTTTTTTTTTTTAAGATTTTATTTATTTATTTGACAGAGAGA
>NW_027972028.1:0-207 GCF_054177405.1 Leptonychotes weddellii
CACACACACACACACACACACACACACACACACACACACACAAGCCCATATAGAACAATATAACAGAATAGACAGCCCAGAAAGAAACCCACAGTTATATGGTCAATTAATCTTTGACAAAGGAGGCAAAAATATGCCATGGAAAAAAAACAGGCTCTTCCACAAATGGTGTTGGGAAAACTGGACAGCTACATTCAAAAGAATGAA
>NW_027972029.1:0-207 GCF_054177405.1 Leptonychotes weddellii
TTGGATCGTTGCTCTCTATCTTTTCTAACTACCATCTGCTTTCTCACCGCTATCATTTCTTTGTCCCATGCCTCTGTGCGCTGGGGAGCGTTTGGTACCTTCACACTTGACATCACCCATTTGGTCTCTGGAATACAAATTCTTCCCTTTACCAGCATATTTTTATTCTGTTATTACATTATTAGTTATTGTTTTTTTTAAATCAAT
>NW_027972030.1:0-207 GCF_054177405.1 Leptonychotes weddellii
TTAGTAATTTTTTGGCTTCATCGCTTCGGCGCGCTTTGTCCCAACTTTGCCACTCTGGTGTAAAAGTGCTCATGCCATTAATAGAAGTAGGTGTGAATTGATACGCGGGAGCTTGTCCTTGTCCCATTACTTTTTCGGTTATGGTATCACGGTCTAAAGCGATTGCTAGGGCTCGGCGTACACGGACGTCATCAAATGGTGGCTTTT
>NW_027972031.1:0-207 GCF_054177405.1 Leptonychotes weddellii
GACTGAGCCAGCCAGGCGCCCCTCAAAAGAAATTTTTTAAGGATTTTGATATTGCTTGTTTTTCAACAGCGTGAATACATTGAGCCAATATTTTCTGGCTCTTATTTTTTCTAAAAGGAACTCAGGATGGATTGTCTTTTTCTCCTTTTTATGGGACATTTGTCTTGTTTTCATAATTTCTCCTTATATTTAACCTTCAGTGGTTCA
>NW_027972032.1:0-207 GCF_054177405.1 Leptonychotes weddellii
TATAACACTTTTTTTTTTTAAGATTTTATTTATTTATTTGAGAGAGAGAGAATGAGAGACAGAGAGCATGAGAGGGAGGAGGGTCAGAGGGAGAAGCAGACTCCCTGCTGAGCAGGGAGCCCGATGCGGGACTCGATCTTGTGACTCCAGGATCATGACTGAGCCGAAGGCAGTCGCTTAACCAACTGAGCCACCCAGGCGCCCCGA
>NW_027972033.1:0-207 GCF_054177405.1 Leptonychotes weddellii
TTCAAACGATGTGAAAAATCAGATTGTCGAATTTTGTTGAAGAAGTACCAAAACTACTGCTTTGCTTTATTTATCAAAAAATCATATATTAAACCTTACTTGGAAATTATTTTTTTTAAATTTTTTTTGTAGTTTTTAATTTTATTATATTATGTTAGTCACCATACAATACATCATCAGTTTTTGATGTAGTGATCCACGATCCAT
>NW_027972034.1:0-207 GCF_054177405.1 Leptonychotes weddellii
TTTTATCTTCACACTAATAACATACAAGAAGCATCTATACTTCCAGTAGCATCCATCCCCAACAAATTATAAATAAATGGAAGAGAGGAACCATTTCTCATTGCTTCTATCACCCTGTCAAAATGCCTGGCAAATGGCGACTTTTAAATAAAGTTTTGAATTAATAAAGTTTAAAGCTCCATTTTATAGAATGCAAAATTACTTGAT
>NW_027972035.1:0-207 GCF_054177405.1 Leptonychotes weddellii
ATTAAAGACATAGTTTTCTAAATGAAAGACCTTTACTTTTAATAAATAATGAATCCATGTTCTTGTCAAGTGCTATGCCATGTTGTACATGGGTGGGTGTTTCCAGCACCTCAAGCATATTGGCTTTTTTTTTTTAATTTTTTTATTGTTATGTTAATCCCCATACATTACATCATTAGTTTTAGATGTAGTGTTCCATTATTCATT
>NW_027972036.1:0-207 GCF_054177405.1 Leptonychotes weddellii
CCCTCCGCGGCTCCTCTGGCCCAGGCTGACTTGCAGCCACGTCTTGGAAGCAGAGGTGAGAGGAACACGGGAGTAAGAGCGCTGGGACCAAGTCTGTGCAGGGACGAGGGAGTTTCCATCTCTCCCCCTCCCACACCTGTGACTAACAGGGCAGCAGACACACCTCGTCGGGCCCCAGCCCTCGGCCGGCTCGACCTTCTTTTGATC
>NW_027972037.1:0-12330 GCF_054177405.1 Leptonychotes weddellii
TTTTTTTAAAGATTTTATTTATTTATTTGACAGAGAGAGAGAGATAGCGAGAGCAGGAACACAAGCAGGGGGAATGGGAGAGGGAGAAGCAGGCTTCTTGCCGAGCAGGGAGCCCGATGTGGGACTCGATCCCAGGACCCTGGGATCATGACCTGAGCCGAAGGCAGACGCTTAACGACTGAGCCACCCAGGCGCCCTGCCTGATTCAATTTTTACCTTGATGCATGCAAAATGATTTTTGAAATTTTACTAATTGGTCTCTGGCATTCAACTATAAGCAAGAGCCCTCTCTTCTCCCTGAATTATTTATTTATCTATTATTATCAGCATAAATGGAAGATTTCTTATTTTTTCCATGATTTACATTTCAGTACTATACTTATTTTTGTATTTAGATTTTCCCAGACCAGACCTCTGAGAGTCCCTTCGATTTGAGACACATCTCCTGACATTCAACTGCTTATTTCCAACAAGATTAAGATGCAGGGAATAAGATTCATAAGATCAAATCACCAGTCAGTCCTAGAAACTACTATTATTTTCTCATTGTGCATTTCCCTATAGCCAGGATAAGCATTAGACATCAATCTACTGAGTTCATTCTATATTTTTCAAATCTTTCCTGATGACATATTCTTTTGTATACTGATTGCTACAAGTTCAGATATATATATATATATATATCTGAATTAAGGAAATCTGTAGAGGGGCACCTGGGTGACTAGTTGGTTAAACGTCCCACTCTTGGTTTCTGTTCAGGCATGATCTCAGAGTCATGAGATTAAGCCCCCTGTCAGGCTCTGCATTCAGTGGGGAGTCTGCTCAATATTCTCTCTCTCTCCCTTTCCCTTTGCCCTTCCCCTGCTCATGCTCTCTTTCTCTAAAATAAATAAATAAATCTTTAAAAAAATCTGTAGATACAACCCTCTCTGTTTGTTAGACCACCATAAGACAAGATCTGACATATTGTACATAAGTTCAAATGTGCTTATGCAAGAACCCATCTAAAAGTATGAACCTCATGGCTATATAGTATGATGATGATGGTGATGGTGTATGTGTGTGTCCACTGTTGTTAAAAACCATCAAACCATCCTAGGAACAGGCTATCACTTGTTAAAACCACAGTGAAGGTAGCATTGTGTACATTTGGTTATCAAAACCAGACTAAGCTTGATGCTTGCAAGTAGTTGCTACTGGGATCGGTGGAGTCCAGCAAAACACAGATGGAGGGAGGAAGCTGGAATTAGAGCTAAAGCCAAGTCCAAAGTAGAGGCTTGATGTAAGGTACAAAACAGAAGACTCTGGCCTCCAGGTCAGGGAGAAGCGGAGGGGGAAGCCCAGTACCCTGGATAGCTCCCAGAGCAGGACAATTTTGCTGGGCAAACTGAGGCTTATCTTTAGAATGCCATTTTGATTCTTTGCTCTGTCTGAAATTCTCAAGTTTGTAAAAAAACTTTTATACCTGCATGTTCTCACTCCCCATATGCTCAGCCTTTTAATGGTTTTCATTCTTGTGATGGTTGATTTTATGCATCAACTTGACTAGGCCACAGAGTGCCCAGCTGCTTAGACAAACATTATTCCAAGTGTTTCTGTGAGGATGTTTCTGGATAAAATTAACATTTGAATCAATATACTGAGTAAAGCAGATTGCCCTCTCCAATGTGGGTGAACCTCATTCAGTCAGTTGGGGACCTGAATAAGAACAAAAAGACTGAGTAAGAGGGACTGATTAACTGCCTTCAGCTGGGACATCAGTTTTTTTCCTGCCTTCAGACTCAAATTGAAACATTGGTTCTTCTTGGGTCGGAGCCTGCCAGCTTTTGGACTAGAACTTATGTCATTGACTCTCCTGGGTTTCAACTTGCTGACTGCAGATCTTGGGACTCTGTCTCTATGACTGCATGAGGCAATGCCTTATAATAAATCCATAAATTGATAAGTAAATAGGTAAATGATAGATGATAGATGATAGATAGATGATAGATAGATAGATAGATAGATAGATAGATAGATAGATAGATAGTAGATAGACAGATAGATAGATAGATAGACTATTGATTCTATTTCTCTGGAGAACATAAACTAATGCAATCCTCTTAAGAGTTTTTGCAATTTTTACATTGAGTGGAGGGACTCTAATGGAATATTCATATCTTTAGATCTACAAAAGCCAGAATAAAGACTCTGGAACACAGCATTAAACAAACAAACAAAATTAATAGCATTTCCCCTTTACCTCTATGTGAACGTGGCAGCTGAGTGTAGTCTCTTGGGATATCTTCCTGTATGTATGTGCAGCATGTGAATGCCTCAGAGGGCTATGAGCCAAGAGCCCACAAACTCATATTTTAACCCTTTCCTGCCATTCAGCTTCTGACACACAGCAGTGGATTTGAGAGCACCATGTTCCACGGCTCTGCCTTCCCAGCAAAGCTGCCACATGTCACCAAGCCTGCATTTCTCTCTCTCACATTTTGCATAATCAGTTTCTATTCTGTCGTGTTCCCTCACACATGGTGTTCAGAGACTTTTCTGGAAAATAGAGAATATTTTTCAGCTCAGATGAGTAGCATGATTTTACGTTGCTCAGACTGTTTGGTAAATGAAGTCAATTACTCATATATCTGTCAGATGAAGAGAAAGACACATGGATGAGTAGAACCTGCTTTTAGATCTGGAGACCACTCCTTTGCCTACATGGTTACTGCCTGAGTCTCTGCAACAGCTTCTAAATGTTTCCCTCCTTTTAACATATTCTACATTCTACAATGTACTCTTTGATCTGATCATACTGCTAAAAGTACCATTTGCTATTTAGCCTAGAGACCCAATTTCATCATTGACTGGCTACCCAATCTAGTAGCATCACCTCTTCTCTGAGCCTCACCTTTCTGAAATGAAACAAAGGGATAATAATGTTGTACCTCATTGAAGTGTCGTTGGGAGCATTCGCTGAGAGACTGTACATGAAGAGCTTCATGAATCAGAGTTTTAGCAGGTATTCATTTTTTCTCAAAATTTTTTTATGGCTTCTCATTACCTAACGTTCAAACTCTACCTTGGCATTTAAACAACTCTAAGACCCAAATCTACCCAAACACCTTTTTATTGTTTTTACTTTCTATTACTCTCAGATATGAATCTTCTTTCCATGCTAGCCATGTGTACCCAAGTTCTCACTCAGTGTGCCTGATGTGGAATAATCAAGTCTGGAGAAATTCAGAACATTGAGGAAACATGACAGAAACACCAGATGAGCTGGCAATACTTAGATTTAAATAAACATTTTAGACATAGATTTTTTTTTTTCCACCCAAATCGGAATGGGAGAGTGCAGCAACCCAGTGTCCTTAACTTGGCAAAAATGAGCAGGGTTTGATTTCTGGCTATGATATTTTCCAAGTGCTTGGCCTTAGGAAGCTTATTTGAACTTCCTCAGATTTCCTTTCTTTTGAAAAAAGTTTGAACCTTACTAGATTGTTGGGATGAGTGGGTGAGGTAATATATGTTAAGAAGAAAGAAAGGATGGAAGAAAGAAAGGAAGGAAGGAAGGAAGAAAGAAAGAAAGAAAGTTTCCAAATGGTAAAGGATTATGCAAATGTTGGTTTGCCATTAATGGGTCAGTTTGAGGACTGGTGAATTCTTAGTGCTTGACAGACACCTGCAGAGAAGTTCTTTAATCAACAAATCTTCTTGTAATCCCTGGGGTAGATAATTCCATTATTCCCTCAAGAGGTCCATCCTCAAATTCCGTAAGCAGTGCCATTCTAAGGGCAGAGGAAAAGCAGCTAAACAATCTAAAAATACTAATTTTTCCTAAACTTAGAGAAACAGATATTATCTGCACAGGCAGTTGCCTTGCCTCAGAGCACTCACGGGTCATTCAAACCTCTTTCCATTTACAGCCAGTTTTTGATCATTTGGGGACTGTTCGCTCAGTTTGGGGCTTTGTTTTTCTTCCTCTTCCTGCTCACTGCCTCCTTCTCAATCATCCCCTACCCATTAGCACACCTCCCCATGGGAGGACCAGGAAAGAAACCACTGATTAACTCAAATAAGTCAATATGCATACTTTTTAACAGGTTAAGCGGGTGAAGGAGAGGGTCAAATAAGATGTGGTTTGTGAGCACTCTGTGAGCTTCATTCATCTACAGCCATTCTTTCCTCTTAACATAACCACAAATCACTAGAGGTGGACTATACTGGAGACCTTCTGATAGAAATTCAACTTCTTTGGCAAAGAGCCACAAAGCATAGGCATGGTTGGGGGGAGTTGCGTGTATGGTTTTTTGTTTTCTTTTTTCCTTTTACATATAACGAAATGCTACTCGCTCCTTAGGGCTCTTTGGACATGGGAGGACATCAGGCCAGGGGACAAGATTCATCCAGAGTGTGGCTGCTCTGGAGTAAGGGCCTTCATAAGAGGAGTGAGCAGGACTGAAGGGAAAGTGAGTATCCTTCGGCCAAAACCTGACAGAGCTAGGATATTCCTCACCTGAAGTGCATTCAGGAAGCATACTTCCAAGACATATTCGCTCCCCTGAAAACAAGCTGCCTAAACATCTGTGGGGAGACAAAGGAAAACATGGGGAAGGAACCCAGAGATGAATATTTCAGCAGAAACGTGGGAAGAAGTACACTGCAACTTGCAAACAGCCTTCTGTACTGCATGCCATAAATTAACACAATATAAATTTATACATATTTACACCACATAGTCTCTAACTATATAAATCCTCAATACTCAGACTTGTGGGTTAGGTGTAAGAGAACAGTCCATATGTTTATTCATGTTCTGTAGAGCTCTAGGGAACTCAGTGATTTTTACACACACACACACACACACACACACACACACTGTATAACTAAAGGTGATTCTAAATGTTGAAATCAAATTAATACCTACCAGCAAAACTCTATTTTTCAAAATGTTGCCATTTTCCAAGATATGCACAGCCAAAGAGAATTTTAATTCTATTTAACTGAGTATTTATCTAGTTGCCTTATGTGTCCCAAAACTTCAGCAGTTACTGACATACACACAAAGAGTGTGTGGAATCAACTTTTTACTGATGAAAGAGATGATATGAGTGATTCTTCCCCAGCCTCTTCCATCGCAGGAAAGGCAACAAGATTAAAAGACAAGATCTCACCATTTCTACTCGGAAGCTCCTTAGGTGACCAGAGACATTGTGATATCTGGGGTGAGGGTGGGGAATTGCTGAGATCAGAGTCAGAAGACCTGGGTGGGTTTGGGTCCTGGCTTTGCCATTTGCTGACATATTCTCCTAGGGTGAGTCCCTGAATCTCTGGGAGATCCAGATCCTTAGGAAGATAATAACATCTGCCATGAGTACCTAAAAAAAATGGCAAGAGTCAAGACACAAGACTCAGTGTAAAAGTCCTTGGCAACTGTAATGTTTTTGCATGTACTGTCAAGTCATTGTTATGGGTTCTTTCATAATCTGATGCTAAGCAAACAAAATGCATTCAGTCTCTTTTACAGCTTTCTTGGAAGAAATCTACAGCTGAGTTGCTGTTGACACTCTTTGTTTCAGAAGAACGCCATCCACAATGGTCAGAGAAGCATCTCACAGTGCCAATTGCCAACTGGCTTTGGCACATGCACGTGTGTGGGCAGGGGCCATCAGTGTGTCTTGGACATGGCCCAATACCCAGTGGGCATTTATTAAATTTGGAATAACAGTTCATATTTTTGGGGCAAATCGCTGTCTGACACAAACAAGGAAGCAATTTCCCCAAATGTCACTACTTAAAGGTGTAGCAGATGTACAGTGAGCAAAGCCTGAATGTCCTGGCAGGCACCAATGAATAACGATAAAATAGAGTTACACTCATTATATCCAAAGTAACAACTGCTACACAAGGAAGAGTGGAAACTTCATCTCTGCTTGGCTTTACACGGACAGTAGACAGAATCCTTGTCAGATAATGCTTTGTCTCTATTTCGGTATGATTTGTTTCTCCCACTTGGTGCCTGAGATTATACTAGTAATACATCGTTTGAAGGCTGGAGAGGAGAAACTTTTTCTTCTGCTCCCTGCCCACATCCTTACAGGCATGGAAAAGAGCTACACATCACAGAGATGCCCTTAACCTCTATGTTACAACCAAGACATAATCGAAAGAGCACACAGAATCATTCAGTGAGGCTATGTTCCTCTTGACTCCCCTGTCCACACCACCATTGGCACCGTGCCGAGCAGAGCACTGAGGGGCGCTGCAGAATCACCCAGCCCCATGCTCAGTGATATCACCTGTAGCTGGGGTTTCCTGCTGAGGGGTAGAGTTTGGCATGTGTACAAAACAGGAGCAATACTAAAAGGACACTCAAGAGCACCATCCCAGAGAAAAGCCCCATCCAGCCTCATCCACACCGCCCCCCCCCCCAGTGGAGGAAGGACTACTTACGAAGGAACAAAGGTATTTTAAAAGTTCTCATTCTCAGGTTTTTCTTTTACTCCACCCACAGACTGCTGGGGGTTACGAGGTGAAGTTGGGAATGCCCAATCAAGAGTAACATTTGAAATTTTGAGCTCACACATCGCTTTGCTAAATCTGATGAAATCTATGGATTTCTTTCCCAGAAACATGCATGTGACACAAATTGTGAATACAATTTTAGAAGGCTGATTGCCACTTCTAACCCAGTTTCAGAACTCCGCTCCGAAGAATCAAGGGGAAGATAACAAGGAGTGATGATTTATTAGGCCAATTCTTTCTATAGGGCCAACACGGGGAAGGAGTGTCTAGTACTTCCTTATTGCTGCTGGAACAAATCATCACAAACGTGGTGCCTTAAAACAACACAAATTAATTATCTGGAGATCAGAGCCCTAAAATGGCTCAGCAGGGTGTGTTCCTTCTGGAGGCTCTAGGGGAGGATCTATTTCCTTGACTATTCCAGCTTTTAGAGCCTGCTTAGAATCCCTTGACTCACAGCCATACTTCACTCCTACATCATCTTTCACCACTATATCTCCTTCTCTGACTGTAATGCTCCCCCAAAAACCACCTCTTATAAAGACCCATTGGGATAATCCAAAATAATCTCCTCATCTCAAAATCTTTAACTGAATCCTATCTGTGAAGTCCCTCTTGCCATAGAAGGTCACATATTCACAGGTTCCCTGGTTTAGAGAATGGACAGCTTTGGGGACTGTTATTTGGCCCACCACAGGGTGCTTCCAGTGTTTTACTTTGCACACGACCATTTGAGGTTCAGGCTTCAGGGCAGAAAAGGTAACCAGAAATCGAAATCGAAATCGAAAATAAGCATGCAACTATTATGTTTTTTTCCAAGGTTCTATCTCAGGAAAGTTGCTAAATGGGAGCCAAATCTGAGCAATGGGAGGAAATTATTATACCACTGTGCTTGAAAAAGCAAGATTCTCTTTCAAACCACAACTCCAGAGAAAATCACCTAGGCTCACTCTGTCTTAAATGAAACTATGCAAACTAGATGAATGGTAATTTTAAGGTAACAGCACAAAAAGAAAACAGAGAACAAGGAGATGGTCCAGCTAAATTGAGATTGTGGACTTAAAATAATTTATATCACTCCCCCCCTCCATTTTCTGGATCTTTGAAAGTCATTTTTCCTTAAATATCTACATTACCTGGATAATCTCCTCAACTATCCCCTTCATTTTGTTTAGATCGATAGGATAATGTACAAGCTAGGATCTGAATGTAGAGAGAAAGAAATGAACACGGGCCATAATGTGTTAGGACTTCACAATTACCTGGAGAAATTTCTGCAGTTTTCATATAACACTAAGAGGGCTATTCTTAGCAAAATTCACACTTGGTATGCTCAGTTTCAATATGAACTCAATATTTGAGGAAAAGGAAATTAAATCAGCATTTGGGTGGTTGTTTTCTTTTCAGATATATACCAGACTGGTGTGTCTGGATCCTGTGATCAAGATAGATTTTCATTATCCTGGTTTTTGTCTGTGACCTGTCAGAGCGGACGATTGGGTCTGAACCGAAAGGCACCACATATGCTTCTGAAATGCTTAATTGTAGCAACACAGAAACATTGAATAAGCTTCACATTGAAAATGTTGTCAGTTCTCTTCCTAAGCCCCTCAGTGTTAAAACTGGGCAAAAAATAGATGGTTGAGCAAAGGCTGTTGTTTCCCTGATGTTCTCAGAAGCCAGTTCTCAGTTCTTGGCTTAGCCTTAGTGCCGGGTTTGAACAGAGGCTGGTGAGCAGAAAAATGCCATACAATTTCCCACAATGGAAATCAATTGTAGGCTTTGCATCTTTCTGGGGCATTGCACTAGAGCTCTGTTGATCTGGTTCTTTTGCTTTAAATGGAAAACCCTCCAGGGAAGTTTTGTGTACTCTAAACAAGATCTCTGTAGGATCAGATAATAGGATCTGTGTGAATGTAATACAAAAGAGAGAGAGAGGCTCATGCTAATGCAGATTAGAAATTATTCAGCTGAGACTTTCATTTACTGAGGCACATAATATAAGAATGCCACTCTCTCAACTGCCATTTTATTGTGATTTCTCAAAAGCTTTGGGGAAGATTATTTTTAAAACAAAACCAGTTTAACTCTCAAGAAGTCAGATTGAAAAACAGAACTTAGTATGTGTTTCCCACAAATACTTGTCTACACCATTTATATTTTAAATGCACATGCCTTGAAGGTAACCCTTGAAATAAACAATACTGGATATGGATATGATTATCAATTGATTTCATTTGGCTAGTCAAGGAGTAATTGATTTGAAAGGGGGTCTTCTTTTTTTTTAAGAGAAATATAATTAAATATCCTAACTTAATGATCCAAAGGAAATAATGCATGAAGTACTATGATAACCAGAAGAGATTGTGTCATGAAATCCCATAAATGCCAAGAATGTTAATCTTGGCATATCCAAGTATGTCAAAAATGTTAGTTCTTTGGCATGTTCCTTCCCAAATTAGTCAGGGTTCTCCAGAGATACAGATTAATAGGAAAGAGAGAGAGAGATAATAGAGAGACAGATAGATAAGTTTATTATAAAGCATTGGCCCATGCAATTATGAAGGACCACTAGTCCTCAGATTTGAAATCAACAAGCTGGAGATCTAGAAAAGCCAACCACCATCAACAGCTTGATTCTAAAGGCCTGAAAACCAGATAGCCAAAGGTGTAGTTCTACTCTAAAGACTGGTAGGCTCAAGACCCAGGAAGAGCCAATATTTCAGTTCAAGTTTGAAGGCAGGAAAAAACAAAGTCCCAGTTCAAAGACAGATAGACAGGGAGAATTCCCTCTTACTAATTTTTTTGTTCTGTTCAGGACTTCAGCTGAATGGATGAGACCCATCCACATTAGCTAGAGCAATCTGCTTTACTCAGTTAACTGACTCAAATGTTAATCTCATCCAGAAACACACTCACAGACACACAAAGAATAAAGTCTGACCAAATATCTTGGTGCCCCATGGCTCAGGCAGGTTGACTTATGAAATTAACCATCATACTTCCTGGTTACCATCACTCATTCACCCATCCATCTATCCATCAGTCCATTTGTTCAATATACAGTGTGAGCACATACTATATGCCAAATTCAGGGCTAGGGACTAGGGACACAAAAAGAAATAAGGTGGGATCCTTTTTTGACATGAGAGCACACAGAGCTCCATGAAACTGCTCCCCAGTGAAACTGGTCAAAGTTATTTTAAACCACAAAAGAAAAACAAAAGAAACATTTAAAGTCTCTGGGAAGGGTTCTCAGGGTGTACAGCAAATCAAGAAACATTTATACAGGAAAATCTACTAATCTCAGTAAGAACAGAGACAGCCTGATATCTGAACCAACACCACTCCCTCCTTCCTTCTGCCCAGCTCAGTGAGATGAAAACCATGCTGTAGACAGGTGCAGTTAAGAACACAAGGATCCTTCTCCCCGAAGTTCTCAGTCAGAGGGTGATGCCAGCATCTCTCATCCTGTCTCCAGCTTCCTGTTGCTGAGGCTAAGAGTTGATTGTAGCCAAGAGGTGGGAGGGTCCTCTCTTCCAGCTAGCCTGCACTTTGGGGATGGAGGGCCCACCTTGGGTACAGTGTTAGTGAGTATACTGCATCCCTGATTACTCTTGTAACAACTCATAAGGTGATCTATGCCAAGAAAAGAAAGCTAAAAAGACCTAAGGCTTCTACCCCCAACCCCCTTCGCCAAGCACTCAACTCCAAAAATGAGTGAGGTGTTACTCAAAAAGAAGCACACCATTCTTCCCATTTCCAGACCAGAAATTTTAACCAGTGGAGAAGCAGACCACAAAGCAAAGAGCTCCAAATCACTTCCTAAAGGAACTGACTTCATTTGCAACAGAGGGTGGAGAAATTTAAGCCTAAGGACACTCTCAAACACGTGGATTGGTGGTGAAAGATAGTTGAGAGGAGATTGTTAGTTTCCTTAGAGATAGTTAACTCCCAACCAGTTAGTTGGCTGAACAGAACCAGGGAAAGAATCCTGGAAACTGGTGGAGTGTGGTTAGGCAAAGAGATAGTTACAGAAAGCCCTGCCACTCAGCCAAAACCACTGTCATTTCAAAGTGACTGTAGTCTTACCCAAAGCTATATCCTGTGAAGAATAACATCAGAAGCTTAACATTGGGGAGAGAGAGGAAAATAGGCTTCACCAAAATAATCCAGCAGTTACTAAACAAATAGACAAGAAATAACAAGCCTGGGGGATCAGGAGTGCAATATCCAGAGTTGTCATAATATATTGCCTAAAATGTCCAGTTTCTAATAAAAGATTATGAGACCTGTAGAGAAACAGGAAAGTATAAATTACACATTGGAAAAACAACCAGGCAACAGAAACTGCCTAAGAGAGAACCAGATGTTGGATTTAACAAAGGCCTCAAAGTAACCATTATAAATGTGTTCAAAGAACTAAAGGAAACCAAAGTTAAAGAAGTAAAGGAAGGCCTGAGGACAATGTCACATCAAATAGAGAATATTAGAGAGAATATTAGTAAAAAGATAGAAATTCTAAAAAGGAACCAAGGAAAAATGATGGAAGTTGAAACGTACAATTGACTGAAGTGAAAATTTCACTAGAGGGACTCAACAGTAGATTTGATCTGGCAGAAGAAAGAATTAGCTAACTTGAAGAGAGATCAATAGACACTATGCAATTCAAAGAACAGAGAGGGAAAAAATGAAGAAAAAGGAATAGAGCCTCTGAGAAACGTGGGACACCATGAAGGGCACCAACATACATGCAATAGGAATACTAGAGAAAGATAGAAGGAAAAAAAAGAAGAATGTCTGGAAAAATAATGATCCCAAACCCCAAATTTATTGAAAAGCATTAATCTATACATCCAGGAAATTCAATGAACTCCACGTAGGACAAATAGAAAGAGATTCACAGACAGACACGTTATGTTATTGTAAAAACACTGAAAACCAAAAACCAAATACAAAATCTTGAAAGCAGCAAGAGAAAAACGTCTTGTCACTTGCAAGGGAACTTCAACAAGATTTATAATTAACTTCTCACCAGAAACAACAGAGGTTAAAAGTTAATGACATAATATATGCAAAGTGCTCAAAGAAAAAAATTGTCAACCGAGAATCTAATATCTAGCAAAGCTATCTTTCAAAAATGAATATGAAATAAAGGAATTCTCTGATAAACAAAACCAGAAATTTTTGCCAGAAGACAAACAATGAAGGGAAATTGAGTATTTCATTAATACTAAAAACAAAAAACAAAAACCCTAAAACAAATTATTCAGGCTGAAAGCAAGTAACCCCAGATGGTAATTTGAATCCACACAAATAAACAAAAAGCACCAGTAAATATCATTATGTAATTATAAAAGTCTTCTCCTTTCCAATGACTGTAAATGTCTTCTTTCATCTCTGTACTGATTTTAAAAGCAATTTTTTGGTTTATACATAATATGTGTATAATGTAGTGTTGCCCTATAACACATAGAAATGTAATATTTTTGCCAATAAAAGCACAAAGGAAGTGGGTGGAAACAAAGCTGTGTTGAACTAAGGAAGTGAGTCCAGATGGTAATTTGAATTCACAAGAACAAATGAAGAGAATCAGAAATAATAAATAAGAAGGCTAATATTTTTAAAAGCTATAACTATGTAATTTGCTCTCCTTTAGTTTCTTTTTTATTTTTTAAATTTTTTATTGTTATGTTAATCACCATACATTACATCATTAGTTTTTGATGTAGTGTTCCATGATTCACTGTTTGTGTATAATACCCAGTGCTCCATGCAGAACAGGCCCTCTTTAATACCCATCACCAGGCTAACCCATCC
>NW_027972038.1:0-1120 GCF_054177405.1 Leptonychotes weddellii
ATATCGCCTCGGATTCACTTCTCCGCATGTCCTACCTTCCAGAAAGTGGTCGCTTTTCTGATGAGAGAGTTGTTGCTCTTCTTTTCTTCAATCTCCTGTTGAGTTTGTAGGTGTTCAAAATGGTTTGATCCCTATCCAGCTGAATTCCTGAGAGGAGAGGAAATCCAGGTCTCCTACTCCTCCGCCATCTTGCTCCGCCCCCCCAATAATGAAAGTTATTTTGATAATAATTCCCAATGTTGACCTCCTCCCAACAAATCTCATTATGAAATTTACTGAGAACACATCATAGACATATAAATTATTCTGAAATTATTAACAATAAACAGTGCTCATTATTGCTAGCAATAAAAAAAAAGATGCCAGATAACTGTTGTTAAGAAACATGAGGTATCAATAAAAGATGACCAGGAGCCATAGTAGTTATTGCAAAATTACCATCATTTTACTTCCTGAAAGCAAAGTAGTTACAGTATCTCACAGATGAAGCACATTTCTGCTTCCCATTCTGTTTGGTTGGCAATCTTGCTCAATTATGTAGAATAAAGACATTTAAGAACAAAATGGGTCCCTGATCAGCACTAAAGTGAGCTATTGTTTAAAAGAACTTAGGAAAGCCTACTGTTAATCATTTTAAAGTATGGTACATTCCTACTTCTCAAATAGTGTTTTAATTCATACTCTTTAGATGTTTTGTTATGGAAATTCACAACAATTAGATATGAACATTTAGTAACTTAGATCATAAGGTTTAAGGGGTCCTGGGATCCAGTCTCCAGAAGAGAAAAGTAACAACTATGTTGTGTCAGGTTTTCACAATACTTTTTTTTTCTTTCTTTCTTTCTTTCTTTCTTTCTTTCTTTCTTTCTTCCTTTCTCTCTTTCTTTCTTTCTTTTTCTTTCTCTCTCCTTTCCTTTCCTTTTTCCTTTCCTTCTTTCCTTTCCTTTCCTTTCCTTTCCTTTCCTTTCCTTTCTTTCCTTTTTAAAGAGGAGGGAGGGAGGCAAGGGGCAAAGGAAGAGGAATAGAGAAAGAATATTAAGCAGTCTCCACACTCAGCATGAAGCCAACAGGAGGATTGATCTCAGAACCCTGAGATCATGACCTGAGCCAAAATCAAGAG
>NW_027972039.1:0-207 GCF_054177405.1 Leptonychotes weddellii
AACAGTCAAAAAAAAACAAAAGACAACTAACAGAATGGGAGAAGATATTTGCAAATGAGTTATCAGATAAAGGGCTAGTATCGAAAATCTATAAAGAACTCATCAAACAACACCCAAGGAACAAAAAATCCAATCAAGAAATGGGCACAGACATTTCTCCAAAGAAGACATCCAAATGGCCAATAGACACATGAAAAAACGCTCAGC
>NW_027972040.1:0-207 GCF_054177405.1 Leptonychotes weddellii
TGCTATTATTTTCTTCGATCTCCTGTTGAGTTTGTAGGTGTTCAGAATGGTTTGATCCCTATCCAGCTGAATTCCTGAGAGGAGACGAAATCCAGGTCTCCTACTCCTCCGCCATCTTGCTCCGCCCCCCCCAAATTAATACTTTTTAATGAAAAAATGCACACATAAAATAACCACATTTTAATAAATGCAGTTTCCCTCTCTTTC
>NW_027972041.1:0-207 GCF_054177405.1 Leptonychotes weddellii
CAGAGAGAGACACAGCGAGAGAAGGAATACAAGCAGGGGGAGTGGGAGAGGGAGAAGCAGGCTTTCTGCTGAGCAGAGAGCCCGATGTGGGGCTCGATCCCAGCACCCTGAGATCATGACCTGAGCTGAAGGCAGACACTTAACAACTGAGCCACCCAGGTGTCCAGGAGATTAAACTTCTAAATAACACATGGATCAAAGGAGAAA
>NW_027972042.1:0-207 GCF_054177405.1 Leptonychotes weddellii
CCCTCTGAGCTGTTCTGGGAGCTTGGGCGCCCAAGGGGAGCTGTCCAGCCCACAGGCTCCTGAGATCGCACACATGGGCAGAGGAGAACCAAAGGGAAGTACAATAATAAGAATAACAACAGCAATAGTATTAGCAAATTCTTACCAAGAGCCGGACGTTTTTATGAGCACTTTAAAATGTTTAACTCACATAATCCTCGTGACAAC
>NW_027972043.1:0-207 GCF_054177405.1 Leptonychotes weddellii
AGCAGCAGGGAGCCCAGCAGCAGCTCGCCCTGGCCCAGCAGGCGGCCCCGCTCCCGGCCGCGGCCCCGCTTCTCCGCCTTGACGCGCACGGCCAGGCGGCGCACCTGGTCCTCCGACAGCCCGTCCAGGCACACGTCCTGGTCGAAGGCGGCCTTGCGGCTCGGCCGCACCACGGCGCTGCGCTGCGGCCGCGTCTTGCTCGGCGGC
>NW_027972044.1:0-207 GCF_054177405.1 Leptonychotes weddellii
CTTCGATCTCCTGTTGAGTTTGTAGGTGTTCAGAATGGTTTGATCCCTATCCAGCTGAATTCCTGAGAGGAGACGAAATCCAGGTCTCCTACTCCTCCGCCATCTTGCTCCGCCCCCTCAGATACTGATGTAATTTGTATAGTAACTCTCTTTACTTCTAGTAATGCATTTTTGCCTTAAAAGTATTTTGTAGGGGCGCCTGGGTGG
>NW_027972045.1:0-207 GCF_054177405.1 Leptonychotes weddellii
TTATGTTAATCCCCATACATTACATCATTAGTTTTAGAGGAAGTGTTCCATGATTCATTGTTTGTGCATAACACCCAGTGCTCCATGCAGAACGTGCCCTCCTCAATACCCACCACCAGGCTAACCCATCCTCCCACCCCCCTCCCCTCTAGAACCCTCAGTTTGTTTTTCAGAGTCCATCGTCTCTCATGGTTCGTCTACCCCTCC
>NW_027972046.1:0-207 GCF_054177405.1 Leptonychotes weddellii
TATTTATTGAAATCCTTCTTTGTTAAAAAACAGACTCAACTAGTAAGGGTCATTTAGTGTTTGTGATAAATGTGAAGTCATAATTTATGAAGCATTTAAAAGAAATTAGAACACTAAAAATATTGTCACCTAAAATTATTTCATATGTAAGGAGCTAAGGACATATATATGAATGGGTACATTTTCTGCGCCATTTAAGGCTTCAGT
>NW_027972047.1:0-207 GCF_054177405.1 Leptonychotes weddellii
GTGTCTGAGGCCATTCATAAGGTTGTGCAACTGTCTCCACTATGTAATTGCAGAATATTTCATCACTCCCAAAAGAAACCTTGCTCCCATCAGCAGTCCTCCCCACTCTCACCTCTCCCAGACCCTGTAACCACTAGTCTGCTCTCCCTCTCTCCAGGGATTTATCCGTTTTGGACATTTTACGTAAGTGAAGTCATACGGTATGTG
>NW_027972048.1:0-207 GCF_054177405.1 Leptonychotes weddellii
TGTGCATCAACCATTAGAAGCAATGCTGGGCCATGCAGGACCCTGGAGACTCACTAGTTAGTAACCCTTTAGTGGCTGGGCTACTAGGAAGTCCAGGAAGGTCCCAGAGGAAGGGCCAAGGTGGCGGGGAGCACAGCACTTGGGAAGAGGTAGCAGGTTGGGGCAATGACTATGTATGAACTAGTCCTGAAGGCTATACCGGTACAC
>NW_027972049.1:0-1120 GCF_054177405.1 Leptonychotes weddellii
CTGGATCACGAGGGCAGAATTCGAGAGATAAGTGATACCATAAGATGAAACAACATTAGAATAATTGGGATCCCAGAAGAAGAAGAAAGAGAGAGAGGGGCAGAAGGTATATTGGAGCAAATTATAGAAACGAACTTCCCTAATTTGGGGAAGGAAACAGGCATCAAAATCCAGGAGGCACAGAGAACCCCCCTCAAAATCAATTTTAATAGGTCAACTCCCCGACATCTAATAGTAAAACTTACGAGACTCAGAGACAAAGAGAAAATCCTGAAAGCAGCTCGGAGAAGAGATATGTAACCTACAATGGTAGAAACATTAGATTGACAACAGACCTATCCACAGAGACCTGGCAGGCCAGAAAGGACTGCCATGATATATTCAGAGCACTAAATGAGAAAAATAAGCAGCCAAGAATATTATATCCAGCTAGGCTGTCATTGAAAATAGAAGGACAGATAAAAATCTTCCAGGACAAACAAAAACTAAAGGAATGTGCAAACATGAAACCAGCCCTACGAGAAATACAAAAGGAGTCCTCTAAGCAAAGAGAGAGCCTAAAAGCAACACAGACCAGAAAGGAACACAGACAATATACAGTAACAGTCACCTTACAGGCAATACAATGGCACTAAATTCGTATCTTTCAATAGTTACCCTGAATGGTAAATGGGCTAACTGCCCCAATCAAAAGACACGGGCTATCAGATTGGATTAAAAAACAAGATTGGATTAAAAATCAGATTGGATTAAAAAACCATCGATATGCTGTCTGCAAGAGACTCATTTTAGAACCAAAGACACCCCCAGATTGAAAGTGAAGGGGTGGAAAACCATTTACCATGCTAATGGACACCAAAAGAAAGCTGGGGTGGCAATCCTTATATCAGACAAATTAGATTTTAAACCAAAGACTGTAATAAGAGATGAGGAAGGACACTATATCCTACTTAAAGGATCTATCCAACAAGAAGATATAACAGTTGTAAATATCTATGCCCCTAACATGAGAGCAACCAATTATATAAGCCAATTAAAAACAAAAGCAAAGAAACACATCAACAACAATGCGAGAATAGTGGGGGACTTTAACACCCCCCCTCACTGAAATGGACAGATC